>NC_037669.1:100727529-100841348 GCF_003255815.1 Theropithecus gelada
GAAAGAAAGAAAGAAAGAAAGAAAGAAAGAAAGAAAGAAAGAAAGAAAGAAAGAGAAAGAGAAAGAAAGAAGAAAGAAAGAAAAAGAAAGAAAGAGAGAGAAAGAAAGAAAGAAACAAACAAACAAACAAACAAAGAAACAGAAAAGAAAAGAAAAAAGAAAAGAAAGAAGGGAAGGAAGGGAAGGGAAGGAAGGAAGGCAAGGAAGGAAAGGAAGGAAGAGAGAGGAAGGAAGGAAGGAAGGAAGGAAGGAAGGAAGGAAGGAAGGAAGGAAGGAAGGAAGGAGAAAGGTCCTTGCACTTGGCCCCTACATCTCAGAGGCAACAAAGGTGTGTCAAATCCTTCTTATGCTTCCAATCTCTCTGATTGCTTCTTCTTCTGTATCTTCCTGCCTCCTTCCAGAGAGTGATCTGCTTTTAAGAGTTCACATGGGCTGGGCATGGTGGCTCATGCCTGTAATCCCAGCACTTTGGGAGGCCGAGGCGGGTGAATCACGAGGTTGGGAGATCAAGACCATCCTGGCCAAGATGGTGAAACCCCGTCTCTGCTAAAAAAAATAAAAATGAAAAAATTAGCTGGGCATGGTGGCACGTGCCTGTAATCTCAGCTACTCAGGAGGCTGAGGCAGGAGAATCGCTTGAACCTGGGAGTCGGAGGTGCCAAGATCACCCCTGCACTCCAGCCTGGGCAACAGAACAAGACTCCATCTCAAAAAAAAAAAAAAAAAAAAGAGTCCACATTATTAGATTAGGCCCACCCAGGTAACCCAGGATAATCTCTCTGTCTTAAGATCTACAACCTTAATTACACCAACAAAGCCCCTTTTGCTATATTCATAAGCTCTAGGGGTGAGGATGGGAACACTTTGAAGGGGGCATTATGTTGCCTACCCCACTTGGCTTATGTCTGAGTTGGATTCCACAGAAGCAGACCTTGAGATGAAAGTTTGAGTGATAGTAGTTTATTAGGAAGTAATTTCCTCCAACGAAAACCTGGAGAAGTGAAGGGGAAGTGCAATCAGGAAAGAAAAAAAGTCAAGCAATGTATGATGCCCAGGGTCTCTGGAGGCAAGTTAGGCACATGTTGGGGACAACAAAAGTAGAGTACTTCTACTGTACGTCCATCTATCAGTCAAGGGCTGACCCTGGGAAGGACATAAATACCCAGGCCTATCTTGGTCTTCATGGGCGCAGGCCAAGCAGGCCTCTCAGCCTCAGGGCAGTCACTGACAAAGGTGCATTTGCTGACTCCTGGGAGGGAAAGCATGTGGGGGGCCAGTATGCACAAAAATGGTAAAAGAATCAAAAGATACAGACAGAGTGCACTAAGAAAGTCAGCAACAACTTTTATGCAGAGGATTTCCACCAGAGAACAGGACTCAATGCCCTGGAAATCAACTCTGCAGAATTATTTCTGAGGAGGCTAACAAGCTAAGAACCAAGTAGCCATAAGGCTCCAGAATCATATAGAAATAGAAACCCTTAGCCACCAGCCACAGAAACAGGGTTAAAATCCATAGAAGCAACAGATAAGACCAGATTGCCTAGGGCTGCTGGGGTCCCTATTCCTGAGTTTTGAAGAACCTTTAGCAAAAGATTCCTTGCCATGAATCCCAGCTCTTGATTTTATATATGCAATTCTTTCATTGTGGAATGTTCTTACTCTCTGTTTATCCAAATCTACACATAAGTCTAAGCCCAGTTGAAATGCCTTGTCATGACTCTCATTATATTAATGCTGCTGCAACATCTTTCTTATTGTCCTGTTCCTGCTTGTCACACTTGATCTACATATTTCAAGACAGTCTTCACCCAGTTCCCATCTTCATTCTTTTAGACAGATAAGGCCCTGTACCCTGAACCACTTAACCACCTTACTTCTGCTTCAAGCCTGGTAAATTGATAATGTAACCCTAAGTTCCCACATTTAGCCTCATACTCCCTTCAAATTAAGCAATCTAACCCTCCTGTGGGAAACCCCTATAGGCAATGCCCTGAATCCCAGTCAAAGTTTCAGCCCTCAGGTCCCTCCCTTTCGTTTGTTTCCAGTCTGCTGGTTGAGCTCATGTGTTCTGGATGTCCTCTTCCGCTTCCTGTTGACCTGAAAGGTGTACTGTTCTCATCTCTCAGGGTCTGTGAGTAATAAATATAATTGTTTTGCCATTCCAGTTTGAATGTTTCTTACTATGCCACACCTGACTACAGCAAAACTAACTTAAATGTCTAATCTAACAGGTCACAACATCCCTCTTCTCTCATAAAGAAGACCCTGGTTCCCTTCACTCTAGATGGCCCAGGACCTTGTCAAAATCTCTTTTGTGAAATGTGTGACTTCGTATTTTGTACTATGCTATTTATGTGCACAGCTTATCTGCTTGGCTACACTATGCAGCTAGGAAGCAGGGATTGTGCTACATCAGCTCCACACCCAGTGCCTGGCACAGGGCCTCACACACTGTGGGGCTCAGTGTGCACCCACTGGGAGCCACGTGAGTGAAATCTTCCTGCTCCCCATCATCAGTGCTACACATGGTGCCTAGGGAAGATGTGGGCCCCCTCCAGAGCTCAGGCCACCTGCAGTGTTATTTGGGATGTGCTCCCATTCTTTTCTTCCACTATCTGTGCCCATCCACGGCCTATTTCCTGGCATCAAAGCTGACTGCAGCAATTCTTCTTGCATCCTGTGATTACTCACAATTCTGAATTTTCTGCCCTTACCAAATAGATTTCATCAACAGCATTTCTGCATTTCCAGCAGTTTTGGTTTCCAGAAAGCAAACTAAGAACAGAGAGCGAGAGAGAGAGAGAGAGAGCACATCATTCCTGACATCTCCGGCAGTAATCTGGAAGAGACAGCCATAACAACTGATGACAGCGAGGCAAGGAAGAACCTCAAGCCCGAGTTCCAGGCCTTCCTTCGCTTGCCCCTCTCCCAGGCTCCACAGGCTATGAGCATGAGGTGTCAGGCCTCTAGTCAGCAGAGGCTCAGAAGTTTCCATTCAGCTCCACTGACCTATAGTATCCCCTTGCCAAAGCTACTCTCTCAGAAGCAAGCTTTCCACTGAATGAGAGAATCAAGCCTGCTCCACTGAGTCTGAGGCCAAATTTAGCCAAACTGGTCTAGCCTTTGGAGACTGCATGCTTTGACCTGAGACCTGCCTCTTCTCCTTACCACCTTGCTAACTCTGGGAAAATGACTCAGACTCTGTAACTGCAAAAAAGAGACTCAGTTACCAAAGGGAATTCTCAAGGTCATTTATCTCATAGGAGATTGTGAAACTTAACTGACATGACTCATCTACAAATATGTTGAAAGCTTCTGGGTGCTACATATGTTAAGAAAACTATTCAAGTCTTCAATTCAAAAATAAATAGCTCTAAAGTCTTTTCCTGGGTCCTTCCATCAGGAACTGGGTGGGCATTTTCAAACAGATGAGGTTCCTTTGAGCATGGCTGAGCCAGATGTGAACTCATCTATGCACAGCCATTGATTGATTCATTCAATATACATTTATTGAGTGCTAGCAACTTGCCAGATACTTTTCTGGGTGCTGGAGGCAAGTCTGAAGACTCCAAAGGATTTAATTTCTGTAATCTAGGCAAGAGATGATGATGTCCTGAGATAATGGCAGCAAGGATAAAGTACACAGATTTAATCCATCTTTGAGAAACAGAAGTAATACATCAGAGTTTTTGGATGAGGGGGAGGAATGTTGGCAAAAGAGGGGATGGAGTCAAGGATAACTCCCGTTCTCTGGATTAAGCAACTGGATAGATGATGATGTCAAACACAGAGACAGGGACTCTGGAAGAAGCAGGTTGGGTAGGGGAGGAAGTGAGTTCAAGTTAAGTCACAATGAGCTTTAAGTCCCTGTGGGACATCAGATGAGAGGTATTTGTCAGATGATTGGATCTGGAACTGGGGGAGTAAGCTGGGTTCCGCAGATAGACCTGGGAAAACCAGTATATAGACGAGAATGGATGGGACAATCCACTGAACATCTGCTACACATAGAGATACAAAGATGGACAGTCTCTGTCCTCAAGAAGTTCATGGTCTAAAGCAGGAGACAGGCACAAGAGTTGACCCTAACATGATAATAGTAATAGGTACTGTATAGTGGACAAAGTCAGTACAAAGGATTACAGAAACCCAGAAAAGGAAGATATTAATTCTTCCTAGGAAGTTTAGAGAAAGCTTTCAATAGCGTTGACATTTGCTCTAAGCCCAAAGGCTTTACCAGGAGATAAAGGGGGTGAGTGATTTAGAGGTTATGGAAAGAGTCAGAAGAGAGGATCTGAGAAAACAAGACCCAAGAAGTGCTGAGTTGTGATATTTGAGCAGGTGCTGGGTGCAGTGAGGAAGAGGGAAAACCCAACCTGCTTCTTCCAGAGATTGCAGATGGAGAGAAAAGAAATGAGGCTGGGATGGCATATCAATGTCCACTTACACAGACTAAAGGGATTGGTTGTAATTTGGTGGCCAGTGAAGATTTGCTTGTGTTTGTTTGTTTGTTTGTTTTGTAGTGAATAAATATAATCAAGTCTGCATTTTCAAAGGATACCTCAGGCAACATTGTGAAAACTGGATTGGAGGAGAAACTGGTTACAGCATTTGTGTAAGAGTGTGAGCACATTTTCTGTTGTTTTCTACACTTGCTGTAGAGAACCAGGGCTGAAAGACAATTAGGGCTTATGACCTAATTCTATGATTAACCCTTGCTGAGTCTTTGTGCAAAACATTTTACATTTTGGGAACTATAGCTATAAAATGGGCTTTATAATAGATCTACTTTATTCAATGTATTATATGAGGATGCAGTAAGAAAATACATGGAATACATTGAAAAGTATTCAGTGGGCTTTATGGAGAGTTATTTTGCATGCATGGTAGGACAGGATATCTGGTGGAATCAAGTCAGGAGTCTGAGATCATATTAGCATCAGAGCTCTTCAAAACTTGGCCATGGAAGGTCATCAAAATTAGTAGGAGGACAGCTTGTTTGTATTGTTAATGTGCCTATCTGAAGACTTTGAAAGATCTAAATCAATTCTGCTACAAGGGAGACTATAGATCTCTCAATGCCCTTCCAAGAAAGAGTAAAAAACCATGATCCATTTGGTTTTTAGCATCTTAAAGAGAGTCACCCATAATGACAGACAAATGGAAAGTGGTGGAGTGTTGAGGTTAGAGGAGACCTAGGGGAACTGACATGGAAAAGAGGAGAAGGGAGAGTGATGGATCCCTGAGTATCTATCCTGGGTAGACTTCACAGGGACTGAAAGGTGATGCAATGAAAAAGATGGTATTTTCTTCCGTCTTCTAGAGTAGTGCTACCCAACAGAAATATAATGTAAGCCACATGTGCATTTCTAAACTTTCTAGTAGCCACATTTTTAACTTCAGAAGTGGTGAAAATTAATGTTACTAACAGATTTTATATAATACATCCAAAATATATCATCTTGACATGCAACCAATATTTTAAACTTGTTAATTAGATATTTTACAAGTTTTTTCATGCTGATTCTTTGAAATCCAGTGTATCTTTTGCACTAACAGCACTTCTCAATTTGGACTAGGCACATTTTGAATGCTCAGTGGCCACATATGGCTCATGGTCACTGAGTCGGACAATGTAGCTCTAAACTGAGTGTGATGTTATCATCTCATGATTAGTGAACTCTACTTCCGATAATGGACGGGTCCGTACTTCTAGGCATTGCAGACACAACTGAAGGTTACACATATTTCCTTCCAAGCATAATTATTTCTGAGAATTTTCATTAATGTAACCAGAAAGTGCTACATCTCATTTCTTAATTAAAACATACCGCACGCAAGCTTTTGGTGGAAATTACGCTTCACCTTTTCACCACAAAGAGGCCACTGTGTGAATGTTGCAGGAAACAGAAATCCATCTGGGAGGATGATCAGGGAGGGTATATGTTAACCTAAAACAAATACTTCAGAACTTGTTTCCATTTCAGGGATATAAAGTCAGAGATAATTAGACAGTATAGAAAATGGGGCACTGAGAAAAGGAAAGGACCTAAAAAGGGCCACGCTTCAACCCTAGGCAATTAATCACCTCACGTTTGTTTTACAACTTCCCAAATTTACCAATTGTGGTATTAGAAAAAAGATGGAACAATTTGTCAATCAAATTTGGCTTGAGCTGGGCACAGTGGCTCACGCCTGTAATCCTAGTATTTTGGGAGGTCGAGGCTGGCAGATTGCCTGAGCTCAGAAGTTCGAGACCAGCCTGGGCAACACGGTGGAACCCCATCTCTACTAAAACACAAAAAATTAGCCGGGCATGGTAGTGTGCATCTGTAGTCCCCAGTCCTCGGGAGGCTAAGGCAGGAGAATTGCTTGAACCTGGGAGGTAGAGGTTGCAGTGAGCTGAGATCACGCCACTGCACTCCAGCCTGAGCAATAGAGTGAAACTCCATCTCAAAAAAAAAAAAAAAAATGTTAGTTTGATACCTTTTCTGTCTTTCAGACCATTAGAAGCTATTAAATAACTCTTTATGCTTGGGATCTTAGTTAATTTTGTGAACGTCTAATATCTCATTTCAGTGGTCTTTCCCCACGAGTTCCTATGGTGAAAATCTTGCCCAGTTTTCCACCTATTTATGGATCCACAGGCTCCTTTGCTCTGTGGAAGGAGAAACTCCATCTTCCACTCTTTCAGCTCAGAGCTGAATGTGTGGAAGACGTGAATTTCCGTTTTAACCTTGCGCTAGCCAGCAACTCTTTGCTCACTGACCATGCTCCCTTCAACCAAATAGTTTGGCCACTACAGCCTTGATAGTGAGGAGGGCAGCCACATTAGGAATGCAGAAGAAAAAAATAAATGGAAAAGGGCCTAGCACTCAGGATGTTAGGAGAAGAACAGGTATTCAACAGCATTTTACAAACTAGACAGGAAGAAAAGCTGCCTGGGCATACGGCCTTGGCCCATCCTTAGGGAGAACAAATAACCTCACACATCTCCTCCGAGGGCTGGGCCAGCGAGGCTTTCCCTCCTTGCCTGTGGCCAATTGATGCTCAGAATGTCATCGCCAGTCCAGCCTGGGTAGCAAAGAACTAACCTTGACTGGCCCACAGTACAGCTACCCTCCCTGCTTCCCAGAGCACACAACCAAGGCTGTTTAAACTTCTCAGGTCTGGGTGTGAGAGTAACTATTTTTGAATGACAGCTTACCTGGAGACTGTGTAGCCCATCCATTTGTCAGACTCCCAGTAGCAAGTAAAATGCCTGCCAGGTAAAGTACATGGGAATCGCAGGCTGGGGTGGCCCGTGATGGACTGGGCAAATGCCATGAAAAGCCCTAATGATCGTCCCTTAGCAGCTTGTGGAATCATGCTACCACTTTCTTCCAATTTTTCAAGAGAAGTAGAAAATTCTGTCTTTTATATGAAGTCATCCCATTTTTACAGACTGGCATGCATTTACTTTTAAAATAGTGCTACGCAGATTAAACAAAATGAATCTGTAGGCCAAATATGAGTGTGTGAGTGGCCTCTGCTTAGGCCTGGAATTAGGCCCAGTCTGCAAAAGGTAGCAGGCCATGGCCACTTCGCTTGGGCCATGGCAGTGTTGTTGCTTCTGAACTGCCCTTTGGCATGGCAAATTGGCTTACACTGTACCAGACTTGTGTGTGTGTGTATGTGTGTGTGCACGCACCTTTTGTCAACTGTAAAGTGAGACATCTTGCCCATGAAAGCATTACTCATTGTCCTCACAAACCTCAAAGCATGAACAAATTACTATTGCAATTTCACAGAGAAAGTTATATAACTTGCTCAGTGACCAAGTCAAGATTTACACTCAGGTCTGGCTCACTCTCAAACCATTTTTCAATTAGGTCTCCTAGCACTGTTCACGTTTCCATAGAGCAGAACACAGCAAGAAAGTAACTGAACCAAATCAGGAAATATTAGCAGTTGCCAGTTCTGTAGAAAACCAGAAAAATATGCTTGAGACAGTTAAAAGAATAACCAGAAATAATAAAGATAAAGTAGGATCTAGCCTAGGAGTGTCATCTTGGTATTATAGATGCAAAACATTTCACAGCTCATATTCAATTCTTTAATAATCTTACTTTATCTTTTTCCTTTCCATACTGTACATTTTGAGATTCTAAAATGTGGGATTTTTTCCTTCTTCTTGGTACAAATTAATGGAATTCTAGTATTTGGCCTTGATATTAACAGGCTTTTCTAACAAATGGTGAAATAAATCTCAATAAGGAGAAAATGTTCACTTTATCCAAAAGCCGCTGAAATGTGATAGTGCCCTGCTTCATAAAATTGTTCTTGCAGGTGTTATTTTTGACAAAGTAGTTATGTAAGAAATTTGAACTTCAATACTTATTGCTATCGTCTATAATGAGTTGTTGACTTAATATTTTGTTGCCTTGATAAAAATATTTAAGTTGACATTCTGTGGGAAGGGGGTTGGCTACAAAGGTGCCATACAGGGTAAATTTTAGGATATATAGTGCTGTGGTGGTCTAGAGACCTTGAGTATAAATTGGCTCACGAAAAGGTAGTGGGTTTTATCACTGAATAGATAGAAAGAAATAACATTCCATATTGACTCAAGTGGAAGCAGAAACTATGTTACTAGACAATTCAGCCCCGTGCTGGAAGAGGGTGGCAATGGAGAGGTTTTTAATAAGCAAAGTAAGAAAGATTAAACAGTGCCAACAGTAAAATATATAAATTTTGCAAAACAAAGCAACAAAAACAGGAATGTCTGAAATTCCCTTTTTCTGAGAGAATTTATAATAACTGGGTTTTACCTATTAAATATAAGAAACTTAATATCACAACTAATTCTGGGGCAAAATATTTCCACAGGTCAAATTTAAGTTCATAGAGTGAAATGCAGTATCTGGGAAAACACAAGTACAAAGAAATTGGAGAGAAAGGAAGAGAGTCTCGTTTTCAGTCTTTGGGATACCAGGCAATTTTGCATCCCTTAAAATACTCTATACACTAATACAATCATACTATATGTATTCTTTTGTCTCTTATTCCTTTCACTTATTTATTATGCTAGTGAGACTCAACCATGACATATCAATCCACAATTAGTTTATTATCAGGTCTACTGTGGATTAACATTCAGGTCATTTCCATTGAGGCTGTTAAGAGCAATAATATCATAAGCATTCCTATTCTTATCTGTTGGTGCACATGCACATACTTTTTTCTAGGATATGTACTAAGGAGTGACAATGCTGCGTTATAGAGGTTGCATCTCTTCAAATGTGCTAGATAATGCCAAACTGTTTTCCAAAGTAGTGGTACAAATTCATGCCCTTTCAGCAATAAGTGAAAGTTTGTCAGGCTGCCCACTGACATCAACACTCAAAATCTTTTGGATCTTTCAACTTGCACCAATCTGTTGGCTGTGTGATGTATATCTATATGTTTAATTGTATTTAATTATAGTTCCATTTGTAGTTTAATTCGTTTAAGGTTAAGAGAGTTTTTCTGTTTCTCAGCAATTTACCTTTCCTCTCTTATGAAGTGTTCATCTGAGACTTTTGCCCAGTTATCAGTTAGGCTTTTGGATTTGTGGAAGTTCTTTATACATCTTTGACTTCAGCCCTTTCTTAGTTACACAGATCTCTCACTTCATGGCTCAAACATTCACTCTCTTTGCAGTGACTGATGAACAGAAGTTGTTTAATGTAGTCAGATTTATTAAACATTACATTGTTGATTAACATTTTTGTATCTCGTATTTTTAAATATTTTCTTGGGCAGGGTCATCAAAATAGTCTCCATTATATCTTCTAAAATCTTCATAGTTTTTGCATTAATCTATCTGGAATTGATTTTTGTGTTCAGTGTCAAAAGGTGTCAGATTTCTTTCCCTTTTTTTTTTTTTTTTTGAGATGGAATCCAGTATTGAGTGCAATGGCTCGATCTCAGCTCACTGCAAACTCCACCTCCCTGGTTCAAGTGATTCTCCTGCCTCAGCCTCCCAAGTAGCTGGGATTACAGGCACCCACCACCATGCCAGGCTAATTTTTGTAATTTTTTTTTTTTTTTTTTTTTAGTAGTGACAGGGTTTCATCATGTTGGCCAGGCTGGTCTCGAACTCCTGACCTCAAGGGATCCACCCACATTGGCCTCCCAAAGTACTGGATTTACAGGCATGAGCCACGGCAGCCTCTTTTTATTTTCTTAGATGAATAGCTATGTATTGACCCAAATGCTATTTTTTGAAAATTTTTTCTTCTTCTAGTGATCTTCAATGCCTGTTTTCTCATAAGTAAAATGTTAATATAAGAAAGGATCTGTCTAGACTTTCTAGTCCCTTCCATTAGGTATTTGGATTAATCTGTTTTCACACTGCTGATAAAGACATACCCGAGACTGGGTAATTTGTAAAAGAAAAGAGGTTTAATGGACTCAGTTCCACATGGCTAGGGAGGCCTCAGTATCATGGTGGAAGGCAAAAGGCACGTCTCACATAGTGGCAGACAGGAAAGAACGAGAGTCAAGCAAAAGGTGTTTCCCCTTATAAAACCATCAGGTCTCATGAGACATATTCACCACCATGACAGTATGGAGGAAACCACCCCCAGGACTCCATTACCTCCCACTGGGTTCCTCCCACAACAGGTGGGAATTATGGGAGCTACAATACAAGATGAGACTTGGGTGAGAACACAGCCAAACCACAAGAGTATTGTTTGTACTTGTTTTCATACCACACTGTCTTGACTACCAAAGCCTTATATCAATCTTGATATCTGGTAAAGCGAGTCCTATACCTCATTCTTCTTCTTCACAACTATCTCAGCTATTCTTAGCCCTTTGCAATTTTACATAAATTTTAAAGTCAATATGTCAAGTTCTGCAAAATAAGTTTGTTCGAGTTTATAAATCTATTTGAAGCAAAAACATATATACTTATATTTATATATTCTGTATCCAGCAAATTATAAAATTTGCTTATTCTAACATATCTGTAGCTTCTTCAGACTTGTCTATGTAAATAACTGCAAAAATGTCAACTTTGTTTCTTTATTTTCATACCTGGCTAAGACCTCCAGAACAAAATTGAAGGTCCGTGGTGATGGTGGGCATCTTTGCCTTGTTCTGGACTTCAAAGGAGAAGCTTTTAACCTTTCACTATTGATAATGCCATTTGCTGTAGGTTATTTGTAGACACTGTTTATCAGATTAAGGAAGTTGTTTGTCATCTAGGTTTGCTAATTTTTTAATCACAAATTAATGCTGAATTTTATCAGATGCTTCTGTATTAACTGGAACAATCATATGATTATTCTTCCTTAACCAGATAGTGTGGTGGTTACATATTACATGAATTCTTATGCTAAATCAACGTTATTTTGCTGAATTAGCTCTACTTAATCATTATGTAGTATTCTTTTCATGCATTCGTGGATTTAGTTTGCTAGTAATATAAATCTACGTTCATGATTGATAACTGGTCTGAAATTTTCCTTGCCCATGCTGTCCTGTGTTTTGGTATTAAAGTTAAGCTATCACCTTTGAATGAGTTGAGAAGCAGCCCCTCTCTTTATATTATCTCAAATAGGTCATATAGTTTAGGATTATATGTGCCTTGACTGTTTGACAGAAGTTAACCAAAAAAGGTTTTGGGACACCTAGTCTTCTTTGTGGTTATAGGACTATTTAGTTATTTGCTATCATATTTCTGAATAATATATTTACACTGCCATTTCTTGAAATATCAGTTTTACAGCATTACGCCTTAACTTCCTTTTGAGGTAGTTGAGGATTTAGCTCTTACATTCTTCAGTCTTACCCCTTGTACCCTCTCTTCTGTCTTCCCAATATCACTATTTTTGTTGACATTTTAATAAATAAAATTTTCTCAAACATACTATTATTTCTGCAGTGAAGCATATAAATGTGCACATTCAGTGGAAAAATTAAAGGTTATAAATAGCCTCATGTCAGTTCAAGTCAGCTTGTCACCAAATGAGTGAAGTCAGACCACTTTATGCAAATAAATGATCTTTCCAAAAAAGAATTTTTCTGTTTTCCAACCTTCATGGATTTTGGAATTGCAAGTATCTTCAAGTGTTCCATTTCTTGGGGGTTCCAGATCTGGAACATGTTTTGTCAGTAACTACCCAACAGGCACTACATTATACCACCCTTTGTGTTGCTAATCTGTTCCCTCTTGTCTATCTACATTTCCAAAAATTTGGTGAACTCTCTTTTCAAAGAGTATTTCCATTGCAATTCTCTTTGTTCTTACTACTCAACACCATTTTAAAACTTTTGCTATTATTTTAGCAGTGTTTGTGGAGGGTTCAAACTTCCATTTTTAATATAAAATTCTGGAATTTAGTCTTATTAACATTGTAACATTTTATTTTATTTATTTTATTTTATTTTACTATTTTATTTTATTTTATTTTATTTTATTTTATTTTATTTTTGTAGAGACAAGATCTCACTATGTTACCCAGGCTGGACTCCAACTCCTAGCTTCAAGCAACCCTCCCACCTATGTCAGAGGTGTTTGAACCAGAGCGACTCCATCTTGAATAGGGACTGGGTAAAATAAGACTGAGGCCTACTGGGCTGCATTCCCAGGAAGTTAGTCATTCTTAGTCATGGCATGAAATATGAGGTGAGCACAAGATACAGGTCACAAAGACCCTGCTAATAAAATAGGATGCGGTGAAGAAGCCAGCCAAAACCTACCAAAACCTATGAGGATGAAAGTGACCTCTGGTTGTCCTCACTACTCATTATACTCCAATTATAATGCATTGACCAGTGCCATGACAGTTTACAGATGCCATGGCAATGCCTGGAAGTCACTCTATAAAGTCTAAAAAGGGGAGGAACCCTCAGTTCTGGGAAATCCCAGCCCCTTTCCCGGAAAACGTATGAATAGTCTGCCCCTTGTTTAGCATATATTCAAGAAACAACTCTAAGTACACTCAGTTGAGCAGCCCATGCTGCTGTTCTGCCTTTGGAGTAGCCATTCTTTCATTCCTTTACTTTCTTAATAAACTTGCTTTCACGTTACTCTGTGGACTCTCCCCAAATTCTTTCTTGTGTGAGGTCCGAGAACCCTCTGAGGGTCTGGATTGGGACCCGCTTCCAGTAACACCTAGGCCTCCCAAGAACTGAAATTGCAGATGTGAACCACCATGCCTGGCCTACACTGTAAACCTTGATGCTTTACTTTCTGAATGTGTAAGAACACTCAGAACCAATGCCATGCTAGTCTGAAAGAATCCTCAAAGAGGACTGGGCATGGTGGCTCACGCCTGTAATCCCAGCACTTTGGGATGCTGAGGTGGGTGGATCCCCTGAGGTCACCAATCAAATGTAGGTTTGGTTTTTTCACTAGTCCCATATTGCTTGGAGGCTTTGTTCATTCCTTTTCACTTTTTTTTCCTCTAATCTTGTCTTCATGCTTTATTTAATTAAGTTGATCTTCAATCCCTGATATCCTTTCTTTCGCTTGATTGATTCAGCTATTGATACTTGTGTATGCTTCATGAAGTTCTCATGCTGTGTTTTTCAGCTTCATCAGGTCATTTATTTTCTTCTCTAAACTGGTTATTCTAGTTAGCAATTCCTGTAATCTTTTATCAAGGATCTTAGCTTCCTTGCATTGGGTTAGAACATGCTCCTTTAGCTTGGAGGAGTTTGTTATTACCCAGCTTCTGAAGTCTACTTCTGTCCATTTGTCAAACTCATTCTTCATCCAGTTTTGTTCCCTTGCTGGCAAGGAGTTGTGATCCTTTGGAGGAGAAGAGGCATTCTGGTGTTTGGGATTTTCAGCCTTTTTGTGCTGGTTTTTCCACATCTTCGTGGATTTATCTACCTTTGGTCTTTGATGTTGGCCACCTTCAGCTGGAGTTTTTGTGTGGTCTTTTTTTCTGTTGATGTTGATGCTATTGCTTTTTTGTTTGTTCGTTTTCCTTCTAACAGTCAGGCACCTCTTCTACAGGTCTGCTGGAGTTTGCTGGGGGTCCACTTCAGACCCTGTTTGCCTGGATATCACCAGCAGAGGTTGCAGAACAGCAAAAATTGCTGCCTGCTCCTTCCTCTGGAAGCTTCATCCCAGAGGAGCACCTGCCAGATGCCAGACAGAGCTCTCCTATATGAGGTTTCTGTCAATCCCGGCTGGGAGGTCTCTCCCAGTCAGTAGGGACAGGCATCAGGGTCAGTCTCTCCCAGTCAGGAGGGACAGGCCTCCACTTAAGGAGGCAGTCTGTCCCTTAGCAAAGCTCGAGCACTGTGCTGGGAGATCTGCTGCTTTCTTCAGAGCCAGCAGGCAGGAATGTTTAAATCTGCTGAAGCTGCACCTACACCCACCCCTTCCCCCAAGTACTCAGTCCCAGGGAGATGGGAGTTTTATCTATAAGCCCCTGACTGCAGCTGCTGCCTTTCTTTCAGAGATGCCCTGCCCAGAGGAGAGGAATCTAAAGAAGCAGTCTGGCTACAGCAGCTTTGCAGAGCTGTGGTGGGCTCCACCCAGTCCAAACATCCCAGCAGTTTTGTTTACACTGTGAGGGGAAAAGTGCCTACTCAAGCCTCAGTAATAGTGAATGCCCCTCCCCCATCAAATTCGAGCACCCCAGGTTGACTTCAGACTGCTGTGCTGGCAGCAAGTATTTCAAACCAGTGAATCTTAGCTTGCTGCGCTCCATAGGGGTGGTATCTGCTGAGCTAGACCACTTGGCTCCCTGGCTTCAGTCCCCTTTCCAGGGGAGTGAATGATTCTGTCTTGCTGGTGTTCCAAGTGCTGCTGGGGTATGATTAAAAAAAAAAAACTCCTGCAGCTAGCTCAGTGTCTGCCCAAATGGCCACGCAGCTTTGTGCTTGAAACCCAGGGCCCTTGTGGTGTAGGCACCTGAGGGAATTTCCTGGTCTGTGGGTAGAAAGACCATGTGAAAAGCGTAGTATCTGGGCTGGAATGCACTGTTCCTCACAGCACAGTTCCTCAGGGTTTCCCTTGGCTAGAAGAGGGAGTTCCCCAACCCCTTGCACTTCCCGGGTGAGACAATGCCCCACCCTGCTTCTGCTGGCCCTCCATGGGCTGCATCCAGTGTCTAACCAGTCCCAGTGAGATGAACTGGGTACCTCAGTCGGAAATGCAGAAATCACCCACCTTCTGCGTTGGTCTCACTGGGAGCTGCAGACCAGAGCTGCTCCTATTTGGCCATCTTGCCTGGGGACCAAAATGAATATTTTTTAAACATTTATTCAGTGTGTACACAGAGGAAACGCTGAGTGTGAGGGAAGGACAGAGAAAATGGCTAGAATTGGTGTCCTCAGGCTGTCTTCCTAGGGTCTGGAGACATGCAGCCCCTACCACAAATTTGCAGTCCTTATTTAGTTAAACAAAACTCTGTAGGTAACCCAATCCGTCATTTTTATTGGTCTTCTGTGAGAGCATAGTGCAGATTTCACTCCCTTCTCAAACTGCAATTAGCATATTTCTTTCTTTGTAATTACTTGTCACACTCCAGTGATTCTGGTTGCAGGTGCACAGGGCAACTGTCCAGTTAGCCCATCTCCACCCTGACTCAGGATGGGACACGGCCCTGAGGGAACTGGCAAGCAAAGTCTAATCAACTACACATGGATTGTTATCTGAAGAGTCAGGTCCACCCTCTTTAAGTGAGTCTAGAAGGAATTGGGCCTAAGATATTCAACTAAAGGAGTAAGACAGGAGTGAGAAACTTCTTCTACAACACAGGCACAGAGCTTTTTTCCTTGGGCTCACATGTCACGAGACCAAAGAGGAGACACCAGTTTGAAGGCTGATTAGTTGTGAACCAGGATAGGAGATTGCAGGATTGGGGAAGGCATTTAAGTCTTAGGGGATGGCATGAGTAAAATCCCAGGGGCATGGACTGCCTAGCTTGTATAGTTTCATGTGGTCAGAGGGTTAACTGTCAGGTGGGGTGAAGGAGGGGCCCGTCAAGGCCAAATCATGACTTCATGCTTTCTTGAACGGTGGAAAGATTTTAAGCAGAGGAACAATAGCGTTAGACCCACAGCCTGACTCCCAGAGTGCTGGTGATGGGAGACAATTTGGGGAGCTCCTGCTGACAAGTAATTAGATACTATGGTTTCTGTTATTTTTCAGCCTCTTCATCCTTGGGTAGAAACAACAGAAGATAATACCCAAACACTGACTGCTGCTGTGGAAAAAATTTACCCACATCCTGCCTGTAGTTCCCAGCAGAGGTACTGCATCCTGCAGTGTTGGAATGGTCTAAGGAGGCTGCTGAGTTGCATCTCACTGGCTTACGTGTTCATCTAAACCTTTTTCCTATGGATTCATACATATGCCTGGTTTTTGTCTAATATCAGATCTGAGGTAGAGTGAATGTGTGCCCTTCCCCATTACAAACACTTGGATTGATGTCTTCTCTTGGGTTAGAGAATAGAATTTCCTTCTGAGGATAAAGTGGACAGTGTGCATTAGATCTATCCCATGAAATTCCTGCTGGTTACGGTGGATGGGAACTAACCTCACTAGGGTGAAAGTTAAAATTCATCACTGATTGAATCAGAACAATTGTTCATGCTGTTCAAGAGCAGAGAATAGTCTGGTATCTGAAGAGTTTAGTTAAGCCCCAAGGAGCAACTTTTCACTCCTGTTCCCCTAAGTTTTCCTATTGAGTTTTTCCCCTGTGAAAAGTATTATCATGTTCGCAACATTGAAAGTTTTGACTGACATTTCCTACCTTTGCAGGTTTTCAACACAAACTGTTCAGTCTGATGACAATATAACCAAATCCCAGGGACACGAATAAAACACTGCTTTTAAATTTTTATGAGATTCTCTGAGTCCTTTATTTCATTCTAGTTAACCTGAGAATTTAGATAAATAACAGTCAAGTCATGTTTATTGGGAATGAACTCATCTATAAATAATCATTGCCCTGGAAAATAAAACACATTTGAATAGTGTGCTCTAATATTTTAGCAGAAAGATGGAAATTCCTAGTTCTTGGATGAAAGCTCTTCGGTGATTCTTTTGCACAAGTTAGAAGCCTAACAAACAAGCAAATGTAAAACTAGGAGGTGAAATCCTAACCAAGTCTCAAGGAGTAGCCAAAACCAGCTGTGCTTGTATCAGGAAATCACTTACACCAGTATGCTTCCGGAATAATCGTGTTGATTGATTTACTCTTTTTTGGAGGAGCCAGGGAGAAAATTGCACCTAATTTTCTGAGCAAAATCTTGTAGAGTAGCAAAGGGCAAGAACACAGTTACTGAAGGATTATACTCTATCTGGATAGCCTGAGCCAGAACAGTCTGCCATGCAGGTATACTCAACTCACCTTGCCCAATCAGAAGATCTCTTTACCATGGAGAGAGTAAATGGTGCTGTAGTAAATCAGAGATCTAGAGAGGGCCCTGGGATAGGTTATTTTCTACAGAGAATTGGGTGTGTTAAGGTGTTCCTGCACACAAATTTTCAGAGTTTTTTTTTAATTTTATGGAAAGAATTATTATGAAGCCTTCATGGACTAGAGGATTATTTCCCAATCATTTCCCAGTAAGCTCTGGGGACGTGGCAGGTGGATTCATGTGTAAGGAAGCAGAGTTCAACTGAATTCCATTTCAACAAGTGTTTGTTGTTCATACAGAATGGGCACAGCTGTGTGTTTGATTCTGTAGGAGATTAGGAAATGAGCATAGTCCTTACTTTCCCCCTTGGGGCTCAGTCTGAATGGGAAGAGAAGGACACAGAAGAATATTTGACTTTTTTGACCAAGGGGTCTGTACCTATCTGTTCAGAGGCTCTGGAAGCCCGGGGCAGAGCAATTATTTAAGATACAGAGGGAGGAGTCTGTCTTGGCTTTCTCCTTATACTGCATCACCCCAATCTCCCACAAGCCATGAGAGAAACCTAAAGACAGAAAATGTTTATAGGACCATGCTTAAATTTAAAACTCCTTACCCTATGCCCCATCTGCCAAGCAGCAAAAGATCATGGGAATCAAAAGTGAAGAGGAAATATTTGGGAGCCCATTAATACTTCCTTAAAAATGCACAATTTTATGATGGTGGAAAGGTCCCCTCAGGTGCACATGTTTTATATAACATAATCAAAATACAAATTGTAGATAATTCTTGAGAAACACATAGTTGGATTCAAATTTTTCTTCAGTCACTTTCTAGCTACAATATACTGGACAACATACTGAAACTCACCAACTTCAGTTTTCTTACCTGTAAAATGGGGAAGATAAAAATGCTAATCTCACAAAACTAGTTGATGAATTAAATAAGACCTTGTATCTGTAGCCTAAGTGTCCCCAATTCTTCCAGCCACAAATTTCCATAGCAAAGGAGGCCGATAACTACCAATCCCTCCAAATTCCTCCTTTGTTGTCTTGCCTCCTCTGTTCACCCTACTTGGGCCTAAACAAGAAACAGCTGAAAACGGAGGTGCCTCAGAGCATCATTAGCCCAAACAGATGTATGACAGGTCTTTATTACATTACAAAAGATTTTGGAATTATGGTGGGTAAGGAGTCAGGGAGAGAAAGTTTATTTACCTTTGGCTTCCTCTTATCCTAAGAGCCTGTTCTCTTGACTCCCCATCACCGTATCTACCCCCAACCTTTTTGTCCTCTCTCCTCCCTGCTTTGTTCTTAGTGTGGGGTAGCCTCTCCCCCTTCATTTCCCAGAGTACCAACCTCAAACTATTAGGTTGTTAACTGGGGAAAATGAAAGATTATTTCAGCAGAGCAGGGAATAAGAAACATCAATAATAGAATGTTTGACATTTTCCCCTTCCTCACTGTATTAGTCCATTCTCATGCTGCTATGAAGAAATACCCAAGACAGGGTAATTTATAAAGGAAAGTAAGAACTCATTATCACAAGAACAGCATGGGGGGAACACGCCTATGACCTAATAACCTCCCACAAGGTTCCCTCCCTCAACACATGGGGATTACAATTTGGGATACAATTCAAGATGACATTTGGGTGAGGGCACAGACCCAGACCATATCACTCACTCACCCCTACCACAAAGAACCATCTGGGTGATGCCCTTTTCTCTGGAATGCTGCTCACCAGTAATCTTCTCTCCAAGATTTCCTCCATCTCAATGCTTCTTCTTGTTCTAGGACCTCCCAAACTCCCCCCATCTTCAGCAGTCAGAGGGCAATTCTGAAATTTCTGTTATTTATATCCCAGTGCAATTAAATTTTCTTCTATTCTAATTAACTAAGAAGTCCTTACATTTCATAATCCTGCAATCCATCAAGGTGTTTTCCTAAACATAGGAATTCTAGCACTTATACTCATTTTATTTATTATTCCTTTATAGTCATTCTGGGGATTTGGGGGGAAATGGAAATAAGCCTGTTTGTTCAATATGTTTTATTTAACCAAAAGCCCAAAGCTTCATTTTCCTAGAACACTTCTATTACCAGAAATCTGAAATAACATTTGATCACTTCTTGGAAATCCTAAAGGCTTTTAAGATCCTAGCATATTTGATGTTGTTTATTATGGGGACTGCTTCCTGATGACAGGAAGAATGTACTTTATTTCTATGTATAGACATCTCCAAATCACATTACAAAATAGAATGGATTTCACCTGCCCAGTGGACTCTGGCGCTTGTCAGCTCAGCCATAGAGGCTACTGCTTACTGCCCTTGCCATGTGACTTGAGCATGAGCTTCACTTTTGAGACTGTGGTTCCTACATCTTGTAATTCTCTGGAATTACAGAATTAATCTTCTGGACCCATCCTCCCTAGGGTAAACTTTGTGCCTGCTCACTAGTCAGAGAAGAACTGGCGTGGAGTCTATAATTGTGGTTCAAGTTCCTACCTTGGCACTCACTGATTTTAAGACTTGAAGTTACTCCGCCTCTCTAGGCCTCAATTTTCTTACTTGCAACATAGAGACTTACTGATGTCACAAGGATTTTGTGGGGAGTAAATGAGGTCAAACATGTACCTTTCACACAGAAAGTGTTCAATGAACAGTGATTTGGATAGTCTCCATGCAAGTCCATTAACATCACAACTGCCTTGTACCCTTTTATAGAAACCAATCCAATCTATTGCACTTGTTAATTGAGATGGTAAGCTTTTAAACTGATGGGCTTTTCTCTCTTTTCTTTTTTTTTCCCCTAAGATGGAGTCTTGCTCTGTCACCCAGGCTGGAGTGCAGTGGCGTGATTCTCGGCTTACTGCAACCTCCGCCTCCCGGGTTCAAGCAATTCTCCTGCCTCAGCCTCCCGAGTAGCTGGAACTACAGGCACATGCCACCACGCCCGGCTAATTTTTTTGCATTTTTAGTAGAGACAGGGTTTCACCATGTTTCCCAGGCTGGTCTCAAACTCTTAACCTCATGATCCCCTCACCTCGGCCTCTCAAAGTGCTGGGATTACAGGCATGAGCCACCGCGCACGGCATTCTCTCCTTTCTTTTTTCCTTTTTTTAGAGACTGGGGCTTGCTCTGTCACCAAGGCTGGAGTGCAGTGGCATAACCATAGCTCATTGCAGCCTCAAATTCCTGGGCTCAAGTGATTCTCCCACTTCTGCCTCTCAAAGTGCTGGGATTATAGGCATAAGCCACTATGCCCACACTTTTCTTTCTATTTTTAAAAGATAATGATGAAACTCTAAAATGTGTCTCTCCATGTAGTGATTTACCTGAGTAAGTTTGGGCAGTACTTCTCAGGCCTTGATGCTTATGATAGTCACCCAAGGATCTTGCTAAAATGGACATTCTAATTTAGTATGCATGGGATGGGGCAGAGCATGTTGCTATAGACCTGTGGGTCATGGATTTTGACCACTGCTAGCATCTCTCAGTCACAGAGTTTCAGGCTGTGCCCAAACTGTCTTTCATGTGTTCCATCAGTCACAATGGATCCAGGTGAGAGAGTGAGGAATGCAGACAGAGAGTTTGGGAGACAGACATAGAGAATAGGGGAGGAAGGATAGTGTGGAGAGAAAAGTGCCAACCAACCTGAGTGTCAGATAGATTTGGGGTCTGTATTAGTCTGTATCTACAATGCTGATAAAGACATATGCACGACTGGATTACTTATAACGAAAAAGAGGTTTAATGGACTCACAGTTCCACGTGGCTGGGGAGGCCTCACAATCATGGCAGAAAGTAAAAAGACACAGACAAGAGAGAATGAGAGCCAAACTAAAGAGGAAACCCCTTATAAAACCATCAGATCTCATGAGACTTATTCACTGCCATGAGAACAGTATGGGGGAAATCACCCCATGATTCAATTATCTCCCACCAGGTCCCTCCCAAGACATGCGGGAATTATGGGAGCTACAATTCAAGATGAGATTTGAGTGGGGACACAGTCAAAGCATGTAAGGGTCGAAGTCTCACTCTGCCACTTGCTAGTTGTATGACCTTTAGTAAATCTCTTTGAGGCTCAGTTTCCTCAACTCTAAAATGGGAATGGGAAAATTTACTGAAACTCGTCTTTTCTCTTTATAATTTATACACCTTTGTTTTAAAAGAAACACGTATAAAAAGCATTATTCAGCTTTCCTCCTGAAACTTAAGAAATAACCAATAATAATCCCTACCTCACTGTATTGCTGTGAAACTTAAATAAAACCACACTCCCATAACTCTGTCATTATATTCCAAAGACTTTTGATATCAAATGAGTATTCTCAGAGCCCTGAAGATGCAACAAAGTTTTCTTTACTATTCCCCTCTGGTCACCTTCAACCCATACAGAACTTATCTCAAATGGGCAGCCAATGCCCTCTTCTCCCTTGATTTCCTCCTACTTCTTTTACTATTCAAGTGTTTCCTCCACAGGGACCCAGTTCCATCTTGCTAACATCCCTTGGTGAGGGCTGATAAGACCTAATCCCAACTTCTTCCTGAGAGGGATAGAGTAGAGATTCTATGAGACAGAAACATTGTCTTGATAGGATTGACTGCCTCCCTTAGCAAAAATTTAATATAAAAATTCTCAAGAGGTTAAGAATGGGAAATAATAAAGGCAGTGGAAGGGAGAAAGGGCCCCTTCTTTAAAATGTAAATGTCATTGCACATAGGAACTCCCAGTAAACTGTGGCCCACTACACTTGTCCTTTGGTTTTCAGTCTCAAACCATTACCACACTTGAGAGTGGGGGAGGGGTGCAAAGTTTTTTCTCTAAATCAAAGGTTTTGCTTAACACCTTCCTGCATATCTTTTTCTTAATACATCTGTGTGTATCAAGACTTTGTTGAGTTAAGGCTAAGCTAGCAAAAGAAGCACAAAGCTATGTCTGCCCACAAAACACCTTCCACTGTTGTCTATGGAATCATGTACTTTGGCAAAAAATAGCAGACTGCCAAGTTAGCATAACACAACCCGTTCCCAGTGATGTGTAAATGGATTAACCATTTTGCAGAACTTTCTTGCTGACCAGCATTTCTTCTTTTTCTTCCATTTAGCAGGTTCTAGAGTTTTATCATTAGGGGAGCTAGTCAAGTGTCTCACTTCAAGGCTTTTTGTAGCCCATTGAGAGTCCAGTTGACTTCAGGAAGTGCCAGCTCTGTGGTCTCAGCACTCTTTCTGCTCAGTGGGCTACAAAAAGCCTTGAAGTGAAATGCCTGACTAGCCCCTTCTGCTGGATATGATGTATTTTCAGAATGATTATCCGGAGGCAAAACTAGAGAAATATTTCAATTCAAATCAACAAGTATGATGTAATGGATAACGCTGTTTTGCTAAAATTGAAAGCTTGATGTTGATTTAATAATACAAAGATGTATTTGCTGGGGTTTTGCTTTGTTTTAGTTTTTTACTTGTTGACCTATCTTTTTACTTTTAAGCATGCTGAGTCATTGCTATTTTTCCATTTGACAATGATCCATTATTATGATGAACCAATCAATAAAATTGTACAGTCAGAAATAATGAGAATGTACTGAAAAATCTTCACAGCTACTGTTATTAAACTGTTTGGAGTTGATAGCACACAAACAGGATCTGCACAAGCGTTTTACTTTCCATTGGTATGTTTCTGCCTGCTGTGATGCAGGTCTTTCGAGTTCAGCTTGTCTATCATTTAGGTGAGGGCTCAATCTACTACCTCTTTTCTCTTTCCAAACCACCACAGCGTGACTTATTTGGCACACTATATTATCATGCAGCTTTCATTTGCACATGCAAATCATTGGTTATGCATTATTGTTCTGTTCTCTTCTCAAGCCCAGGAAATGAAAGTACCAAGTATATTCCTTCACTGCAGTAATTTTCATTATGTCAAATCAGAACCTCAGTTTGCAAAATGACTTGTTTCTAAAACCTTATTCTGTAACAATGCTTTCAGTTGAATATTATCCCTGCAGAAGAGAAAATTTGTCTTTATGAATACAATGGTAATGATAAGTCAACTGTTGTCATTTTGACACTAACCTAATGTCAGCCAGAAAGACTTAGCAACATATTAAAAGTTCAGTGCTCTCACTTGAAGACAGGGATCACTTAGTGCCAATATAATTGTCAACACAAATGCCACCACAGCCCTGAAACCTCATGGCAGGTGCTGGTTTTGAGTGTATCATCCACATGACTGAGAATATGGTTTAAATAATCCTTTTAGGACCAACAGCTTTTGAGAATGTAACATTCTCAAGATGGGCGCCTTTGAAAAAACAAAATTTTAAAAATTTTAAATTCTCCTAGAATTCTCCAGTCCCTAGGAAATGTCTGCAGACTCCAATGTGTTAAATTCTAATCTCTGTTACCTTCATTGTTCGGGAGAGGAAATAGACTAGGAGAGAGAGCAAGCAACTGACTCAGGGCATGCAGCCACTTTCGTGGCGTGGCTGAAACGCACACCCCTGCCTTTCCGCTTCCACCAGCTTTGTCTCTATATTCAGCTCTTGTATTCCACGAAGCACATTTGGTTTCTTCTGAGTTCAGATATACAAAATGGTGTTGTTAAAGGATACTTCATATTTTTTAGTTTAAAGAAAATAATTTCTGTGTCTCTATTAAAACATGGAAACTTGGTGTTCCAAGTAAACATTGTCAATTCACAGAGGTTAATTTTGTTTTTAAACTGCAACCAGAGCTCCCTCTAATGGCTGTTTATTTTGACAGCAAATTCTTAGGGAAATAAAATAACCATTGTTCATTTGAAACTAGCAAGGGCTATTTTTTTTAATTATTTTTACTGCTTAATGGGTCTTTATTCATCTTTACAAGTAGGCCATTTGTATCTCACTCAGTCTATAAGATTCTAGAAAATCATAGCATTCCCACCTCTGAAAAATCACATCAGTAAAAGTGAAAATAAAACTTAATTGATGTGATGGTTAATTTTACATATGAACTTGACTGGGTCATGGGGTGCCCAGAAATTTAGTGAAACATTTTTCTGGGTGTTTTCATGAGTGAGTTTCTGGATGAGATTAGCATTTGAGTCTATAGACTGAGCAGAGCAGATAGTCCTAATGTGGATGGGCCTCATTTCATCAGTTGAAGGCCAGACTAGAACAAAAGAGTTGACGATCCTGAAAACAAGAGAGAATTACTCCAGCCTGACTGCCTTGAACTAAGACATCAGCTACCTTTTAACTGGAACTGAAACATCATCTTTTTTGGGGTCTCAAGACTATTGGCTTTTGGACCAGAACTGACACCATCAACTCTTCCGGTTCTCAGGCCTTCAGATTCCGACTAGAACTACACCACTGGCTTTCCTGGTTCTCCAGTTTGCCAAATGCAGATCTTGAAACTTCACATTCAAAATCATATGAACCAACTCCTTATAATCTCTCTCTCTCTCTCTCTCTCTCTCTCCTCCCACACACACACACGCATAGGCTCACATCCAGTTGGCTCTGTTTCTCTGGAGACCCCTAACTAATACACTTGCTTTCAAGTCGTTTAAAGAAAACATGGATTTTTTTAAATGTTTGGATCCTGCTATTACAGTCAGTAAGAGTGTAGGGAAGTTCATGCAGCTTCAGTCTACCTACCATTATGCACGGTTTCAACTAATTAGTTGTCAAGTCACTCTGACAGTGAAGAACAAAAGAAGTTTAGATATTTGATCACTGACCTTAAAAAGTGTTATGTCCGGGAGGGGCGGAGCAAGATGGCCGAATAGGAACAGCTCCAGTCTCCGACTCCCAGCGCGAGCGACACAGAAGACCGGTGATTTCGGCATTTTCAACTGAGGTACTGGGTTCATCTCACTGGGGAGTGCCGGACGATCGGTGCTGGTCAGCTGCTGCAGCCCGACCAGCGAGAGCTGAAGCAGGGCGAGGCATCGCCTCACCTGGGAAGCGCAAGGGGGAAGGGAATCCCTTTTCCTAGCCAGGGGAACTGAGACACACAACACCTGGAAAATTGGGTAACTCCCATCCCAATACTGCGCTTTAAGCAAACAGGCACACCAGGAGATCATATCCTACACCTGGCCGGGAGGGTCCCACGCCCACGGAGCCTCCCTCATTGCTAGCACAGCAGTCTGTGATCTACCGGCAAGGCAGCAGCGAGGCTGGGGGAGGGGCGCCCGCCATTGCTGAGGCTTAAGTAGGTAAACAAAGCTGCTGGGAAGCTCCAACTGGGTGGAGCTCACAGCAGCTCAAGGAAACCTGCCTGTCTCTGTAGACTCCACCTCTGGGGACAGGGCACAGTAAACAATAAACACAGCAGAAGCCTCTGCAGACGCAAACGACTCTGTCTGACAGCTTTGAAGAGAGCAGTGGATCTCCCAACACGGAGGTTGAGATCTGAGAAGGGACAGACTGCCTGCTCAAGTGGGTCCCTGACCCCTGAGTAGCCTAACTGGGAGACATCCCCCACTAGGGGCAGTCTGACACCCCACACCTCACAGGGTGGCGTACACCCCTGAGAGGAAGCTTCCAAAGCAAGAATCAGATAGGTACACTCGCTGTTCAGAAATATTCTATCTTCTGCAGCCTCTGCTGCTGATACCCAGGCAAACGGGGTCTGGAGTGGACCTCAAGCAATCTCCAGCAGACCTACAGCTGAGGGTCCTGACTGTTAGAAGGAAAACTATCAAACAGGAAGGACACCTACACCAAAACCCCATCAGTACATCACCATCATCAAAGACCAGAGGCAGATAAAACCACAAAGATGGGGAAAAAGCAGGGCAGAAAAGCTGGAAATTCAAAAAATAAGAGTGCATCTCCCCCGGCAAAGGAGCGCCGCTCATCGCCAGCAACGGATCAAAGCTGGACGGAGAATGACTTTGACGAGATGAGAGAAGAAGGCTTCAGTCCATCAAATTTCTCAGAGCTAAAGGAGGAATTACGTACCCAGCGCAAAGAAACTAAAAATCTTGAAAAAAAAGTGGAAGAATTGATGGCTAGAGTAATTAATGCAGAGAAGGTCATAAACGAAATGAAAGAGATGAAAACCATGACACGAGAAATACGTGACAAATGCACAAGCTTCAGTAACCAACTCGATCAACTGGAAGAAAGAGTATCAGCGATTGAGGATCAAATGAATGAAATGAAGCGAGAAGAGAAACCAAAAGAAAAAAGAAGAAAAAGAAATGAACAAAGCCTGCAAGAAGTATGGGATTATGTAAAAAGACCAAATCTACGTCTGATTGGGGTGCCTGAAAGTGAGGGGGAAAATGGAACCAAGTTGGAAAACACTCTTCAGGATATCATCCAGGAGAACTTCCCCAACCTAGTAGGGCAGGCCAACATTCAAATCCAGGAAATACAGAGAACGCCACAAAGATACTCCTCAAGAAGAGCAACTCCAAGACACATGATTGCCAGATTCACCAAAGTTGAAATGAAGGAAAAAATCTTAAGAGCAGCCAGAGAGAAAGGTCGGGTTACCCACAAAGGGAAGCCCATCAGACTAACAGCAGATCTCTCGGCAGAAACTCTACAAGCCAGAAGAGAGTGGGGGCCAATATTCAACATTCTTAAAGAAAAGAATTTTCAACCCAGAATTTCATATCCAGCCAAACTAAGTTTCATAAGTGAAGGAGAAATAAAATCCTTTACAGATAAGCAAATGCTTAGAGATTTTGTCACCACTAGGCCTGCCTTACAAGAGACCCTGAAGGAAGCACTCAACATGGAAAGGAACAACCGGTACCAGCCATTGCAAAAACATGCCAAAATGTAAAGACCATCGAGGCTAGGAAGAAACTGCATCAACTAACGAGCAAAATAACCAGTTAATATCATAATGGCAGGATCAAGTTCACACATAACAATCTTAACCTTAAATGTAAATGGACTAAATGCTCCAATTAAAAGACACAGACTGGCAAACTGGATAAAGAGTCAAGACCCATCAGTCTGCTGTATTCAGGAGACCCATTTCACACGCAGAGACATACATAGGCTCAAAATAAAGGGATGGAGGAAGATTTACCAAGCAAATGGAGAACAAAAAAAAGCGGGGGTTGCAATACTAGTCTTTGATAAAACAGACTTTAAACCATCAAAGATCAAAAGAGACAAAGAAGGCCATTACATAATGGTAAAGGGATCAATTCAACAGGAAGAGCTAACTATCCTAAATATATATGCACCCAATACAGGAGCACCCAGATTCATAAAGCAAGTCCTTAGAGACTTACAAAGAGACTTAGACTCCCATACAACAATAATGGGAGACTTCAACACTCCACTGTCAACATTAGACAGATCAACGAGACAGAAAGTTAACAAGGATATCCAGGAATTGAACTCATCTCTGCAGCAAGCAGACCTAATAGACATCTATAGAACTCTCCACCCCAAATCAGCAGAATATACATTCTTCTCAGCACCACATCGTACTTACTCCAAAATTGACCACGTAATTGGAAGTAAAGCACTCCTCAGCAAATGTACAAGAACAGAAATTATAACAAACTGTCTCTCAGACCACAGTGCAATCAAACTAGAACTCAGGACTAAGAAACTCAATCAAAACCGCTCAACTACATGGAAACTGAACAACCTGCTCCTGAATGACTACTGGGTACATAACGAAATGAAGGCAGAAATAAAGATGTTCTTTGAAACCAATGAGAACAAAGATACAACATACCAGAATCTCTGGGACACATTTAAAGCAGTGTGTAGAGGGAAATTTATAGCACTAAATGCCCACAAGAGAAAGCAGGAAAGATCTAAAATTGACACTCTAACATCGCAATTAAAAGAACTAGAGAAGCAAGAGCAAACACATTCCAAAGCTAGCAGAAGGCAAGAAATAACTAAGATCAGAGCAGAACTGAAGGAGATAGAGACACAAAAAACCCTCCAAAAAATCAATGAATCCAGGAGTTGGTTTTTTGAAAAGATCAACAAAATTGACAGACCACTAGCAAGACTAATAAAGAAGAAAAGAGAGAAGAATCAAATCGATGCAATTAAAAATGATAAAGGGGATATCACCACCGACCCCACAGAAATACAAACTACCATCAGAGAATACTATAAACACCTCTACGCAAATAAACTGGAAAATCTAGAAGAAATGGATAATTTCCTGGACACTTACACTCTTCCAAGACTAAACCAGGAAGAAGTTGAATCCCTGAATAGACCAATAGCAGGCTCTGAAATTGAAGCAATAATTAATAGCCTACCAACCAAAAAAAGTCCAGGACCAGATGGATTCACAGCTGAATTCTACCAGAGGTACAAGGAGGAGTTGGTACCATTCCTTCTGAAACTATTCCAATCAATAGAAAAAGAGGGAATCCTCCCTAACTCATTTTATGAGGCCAACATCATCCTGATACCAAAGCCTGGCAGAGACACAACAAAAAAAGAGAATTTTAGACCAATATCCCTGATGAACATCGATGCAAAAATCCTCAATAAAATACTGGCAAACCGGATTCAGCAACACATCAAAAAGCTTATCCACCATGATCAAGTGGGCTTCATCCCTGGGATGCAAGGCTGGTTCAACATTCGCAAATCAATAAACATAATCCAGCATATAAACAGAACCAAAGACAAGAACCACATGATTATCTCAATAGATGCAGAAAAGGCTTTTGACAAAATTCAACAGCCCTTCATGCTAAAAACGCTCAATAAATTCGGTATTGATGGAACGTACCTCAAAATAATAAGAGCTATTTATGAAAAACCCACAGCCAATATCATACTGAATGGGCAAAACCTGGAAAAATTCCCTTTGAAAACTGGCACAAGACAGGGATGCCCTCTCTCACCACTCCTATTCAACATAGTGTTGGAAGTTCTGGCTAGGGCAATTAGGCAAGAGAAAGAAATCAAGGGTATTCAGTTAGGAAAAGAAGAAGTCAAATTGTCCCTCTTTGCAGATGACATGATTGTATATTTAGAAAACCCCATTGTCTCAGCAAAGCTGATAAGCAACTTCAGCAAAGTCTCAGGATACAAAATTAATGTGCAAAAATCACAAGCATTCTTATACACCAGTAACAGACAAACAGAGAGCCAAATCAGGAATGAACTTCCATTCACAATTGCTTCAAAGAGAATAAAATACCTAGGAATCCAACTTACAAGGGATGTAAAGGACCTCTTCAAGGAGAACTACAAACCACTGCTCAGTGAAATAAAAGAGGACACAAACAAATGGAAGAACATACCGTGCTCATGGGTAGGAAGAATCAATATCGTGAAAATGGCCATACTGCCCAAGGTAATTTATAGATTCAATGCCATCCCCATCAAGCTACCAATGAGTTTCTTCACAGAATTGGAAAAAACTGCTTTAAAGTTCATATGGAACCACAAAAGAGCCCACATCTCCAAGACAATCCTAAGTCAAAAGAACAAAGCTGGAGGCATCACGCTACCTGACTTCAAACTATACTACAAGGCTACAGTAACCAAAACAGCATGGTACTGGTACCAAAACAGAGATATAGACCAATGGAACAGAACAGAGTCCTCAGAAATAATACCACACATCTACAGCCATCTGATCTTTGACAAACCTGACAAAATCAAGAAATGGGGAAAGGATTCCCTATTTAATAAATGGTGGCCGGGCACGGTGGCTCAAGCCTGTAATCCCAGCACTTTGGGAGGCCGAGACGGGTGGATCACGAGGTCAGGAGATCAAGACCATCCTGGCGAACACGGTGAAACCCCATCTCTACTAAAAAATACAAAAAACTAGCCGGGCGAGATGGCGGGCGCCTGTAGTCCCAGCTACTCAGGAGGCTGAGGCAGGAGAATGGCGTGAACCCGGGAGGCGGAGCTTGCAGTGAGCTGAGATCTGGCCACTGCACTCCAGCCTGGGTGGCAGAGCGAGACTCCGTCTCAAAAAAAAATAAATAAATAAAAATAAATAAATGGTGCTGGGAAAATTGGCTAGCCATAAGTAGAAAGCTGAAACTGGATCCTTTCCTTACTCCTTATACGAAAATTAATTCAAGATGGATTAGAGACTTAAATGTTAGACCTAATACCATAAAAATCCTAGAGGAAAACCTAGGTAGTACCATTCAGGACATAGGCACGGGCAAAGACTTCATGTCTAAAACACCAAAAGCAACGGCAGCAAAAGCCAAAATTGACAAATGGGATCTCATTAAACTAAAGAGCTTCTGCACAGCAAAAGAAACTACCATCAGAGTGAACAGGCAACCTACAGAATGGGAGAAAATTTTTGCAATCTACTCACCTGACAAAGGGCTAATATCCAGAACCTACAAAGAACTCAAACAAATTTACAAGAAAAAAACAAACAACCCCATCAAAAAGTGGGCAAAGGATATGAACAGACATTTCTCAAAAGAAGACATTCATATAGCCAACAGACACATGAAAAAATGCTCATCATCACTGGCCATCAGAGAAATGCAAATCAAAACCACAATGAGATACCATCTCACACCAGTTAGAATGGCGATCATTAAAAAGTCAGGAAACAACAGGTGCTGGAGAGGATGTGGAGAAATAGGAACGCTTTTACACTGTTGGTGGGATTGTAAACTAGTTCAACCATTATGGAAAACAGTATGGCGATTCCTCAAGGATCTAGAACTAGTTGTACCATATGACCCAGCCATCCTATTACTGGGTATATACCCAAAGGATTATAAATTATGCTGCTATAAAGACACATGCACATGTATGTTTATTGCGGCACTATTCACAATAGCAAAGACTTGGAATCAACCCAAAGTCCATCAGTGACAGATTGGATTAAGAAAATGTGGCACATATATACCATGGAATACTATGCAGCCATAAAAAAGGATGAGTTTGTGTCCTTTGTAGGGACATGGATGCAGCTGGAAACCATCATTCTTAGCAAACTATCACAAGAACAGAAAACCAAACACCGCATGTTCTCACTCATAGGTGGGAACTGAACAATGAGATCACTTGGACTCAGGAAGGGGAACATCACACACCGGGGCCTATCATGGGGAGGGAGGAGGGGGGAGGGATTGCATTGGGAGTTATACCTGATGTAAATGACGAGTTGATGGGTGCAGCACGCCAACACGGCACAAGTATACATATGTAACAAACCTGCACGTTATGCACATGTACCCTACAACTTAAAGTATAATAATAATAAATAAATTTAAAAAAAAAAGTGTTATGTCCAATGATATAAAATAGTAAATGTATTCAATAAAAGTAATATCTACTCTACTGGTATTGCATTTTACATTTCACATTTACCATCACCTTTGATTTTATCCTCACAGCAATTCTGAAAGACAGAGCAAATATCCTAAACTCAACACACAGATTCATAATCTAATCCCCACTGATTGTAACTGGCTTCTAACATTTTGACTTTTTCATTGCAACCACGATATCACTCTGAATCATTCTGTGCCACAATCCAGCAAGACGGTACCTCTAACCAGTTATTTCTCTAACCACAAAAGCTATTGATGATCGTCAATCCAAAAGGTGTTACCTAATGGCTATTTTCTAGCTGACTTGGCACAATAGACTAGAGTAGAATGTAAATAATTTGAGGCTGAAAGTTGGGGTTTTTGTTTCAAACAAATGACTTTCTCCTTTTGGATGGACATTGAATGTACCCCACCACTGTACAAATGGGGGATTGGATCTCAACGGTCTGCATGAAATAGTTGTTATATTTCCCCAACTAAAATGAAATTTTCCCATTCCAAAGCTGGTGGAATGGGAAAGGCGGGAGGTGTGCATTTCAGTCATGCCACAAAGTAGCTTCATGCCCTCGAGTCATATCACTAAATGTCATTTCATATCAGTAAGATATGTCAAGAGGCACATCTTAGTAATCTTTGCCCTCCAAAGCTCTTCCACAGAGCAGGTGCTCTGTAAACATTGTTACATAAGTTAATGAATGCATAAATAATTATCTGGTTATCATTTGTTGTGTACCTACTAGATGTCTGGACCTGTACTAAACATTCATTACTTCTAATTCTTCAAACCATCCTTTTGAGCAGAGAATATTTTTCATTATACAGAAGAGGAAACTGAGGGTCACATCAGTTAAGTAATGTGTTCAACATCTCACAGCTGAAAGTGATGGTGCCGAGACCAATCCCTCAACCTTTCGGTTCTAAAGCCCACATAGTCTCAGCACCACCCTGAAAGTTGCCCACTATTGATTTTTAAAAATGCAAAGTTCACAGCCCATAGGAAGTAGAGTAGGAGCCTCAGGCTATATAATCTGCAGAAATAACCAAATAAGCTGAAGGGTTAGGACTAGAGGTATCCTATCATCTCAGTACCCTGAATAGCTGTTCCCTTCACTTCATCTACCTAAGGATGGTGTAAGAGCTGCACATACAGCTGGAATACCAAGAAGAAGATTACATATCCTCCCCAGGATACAGAGATATCACACACGTTCCAAGCAGCAGGAGCAGGATAGGGCTGTTTTCTTTCCCATTTGTGTGCCCTAGGTCTTCACTTGTTCTGAACGCTCCCAGCAATGATGCCTATGGCTTTGGGTAGTTGCTTGTAGAATCCTGCTTTATAATATAAAAAAGAAAGCCTTTGTAAGATAATATTCAGTTTTTATGATTTTATTTGCAACCTGTAAATAAATCTAGCTTTATTTTGAGATATATATATATATGTGTGTGTGTGTGTGTGTATATCCTCAATGTTCGTTTACTAAGGAATCTTTCAGTTTCTAATCCTTCCCTTCCAAATCACATTTGGCTACTAAGGTTATGGTAATCAGCAAATGTCAGTATATTTCACTGTTTTTGAAATCACATTCATATCTTGAGAAAAAAATTGGCCAAAAGAAGACCTATCTCCCCTGGAGAAGAGAATTTGCAATGTAGCTTTTTAAGGTTATCTTAGATGACTAAGAGAAACTGTTAACCAACACATATAGTAAGTTGGCCATTGACCAAACACTTATCACCAGTATTTTTAGAACAATATTTTGTATATTTTCTAATCAACTCTTACAAAATGAGTACACTCTAAGACAGCATATCCTAACATATGTTCCATGGAATATTAAGACGTGTTACGTATAAAAAGGATTTTGTGGTCAAATCAGTGTGAGAGATTCTGTGCAAACGCGGTTGTTTAGAAAGGTAGACTCCTCAGAGCTTCTAACATGCTAATGGGCACTGTCACTCTCCATAAATGGAATGCAGTACATAGGTTTTGCCCAAAATAGTTCAATCATAGAACAAATTTGTTTATAATTGAGGGAGTGAAGAGCTAGAGTTTGTAAGATACCTTTAGGAAAGGCGCTTCCAGGTTTCTTGATTTTTAATGAATTTTTTTTCAGCCCACAACATCACTGGTGTTCTGTTGGTGCTCTGGTAAAGCACCAGAATAAATTTGACAAATATTAGTGATTGAACACATTCACCTCATAATCCCACAAGTTGCAAAATTGACACTGAATTTCGGTTGGCAAGTGGCAATGTGAATTATCTTGGTATTTTTTTAAGTTTGGTATAAGCTTGAAACATGCTTTTGGCTGGGAGTCCACTCATTATTCAAGCTTTCTGAGGGGCATTCAGGAACATGGCACTGGGGACCATCTTAGAGCCAGCCTGCCACACTGACCCTCTAGAACACAAGCAACAGATGATGTAAAATATCAATGTATTTGTAATTTTACATTTACAAATTTACAAATTCAAATGTAAAATTACAAATACATTGATATTTTACATTGAGAGGGGATTGCAGGACGAGAGCGAGGAAGTAAATGTTTACTAATCTACAAACTTTTGTAACTCAGGTAGTTTTCTGTTCTTTGCTTTTAATAAAATGAAAGGAGGATTTCATAGAACTGACTACTACTAGATCCTTAAAAATAATTTTGGTTGATAGATCATAATATAACTTTGAGTTTGTAATTCAAGTTTTCAAAAAATCAGGTAACAATGATCTTTTGAAAACTCTTTTTTTAAAATATATTTATATGAATGAAGCTTATCAGTGCTTTTCTATATAAAAACAAAAGATAAAGCCAGGCTCAGTGACTCTTATCTGTAATCCCTGTGGTCTGGGAGGCCAAGGAAGAAGGATCACATAAGGCCAAGAATTTGAGGCCAGCCTGGGCAACACAGCAAGACTCTGTCTCTTAAAAAAAAATTAAAAAATTAAAAAATTAGCCAGACATAGTGACATGCGCCTGTAGTCCTAGATACTCAGGAGGCTGAAGGGGAGGATTCCTTGAGTCCAGGAGTTAGGGGTTGCAGTGAGCCTATGTGACAAAATAAAATGCTATCTCAAAAAAAAAAAAGAAAAGAAATTAAACTCATTCTTAATCCTGTCTTGTTCTTAGTGTAACTAGCATTTATTGACAAAAATGTGTAGTAATAGAAAAAAGCCATTTTCATCTTTTTAAAAAATATATTTATATGAATGAGGCTTATCAGTCCTGATTTTTAAAATTTTAGAACTTATATTTAATAACTAGGTTTTAAATATAGTATATTTATGTTGTTTTATCAAGTGAAAGTACTAATAATTATTATGATGACTCAGCCACAAGAAATTTTGAAATTTTATTTTGTATAATATGTGTTCTGCACAGAAGTGTTGGAGAATGCTGAATAAAAGACTGTAAAGCAGTAAGTTTATTGCATTAGAAAAAAAATGTGAAAGGAGTGAAATGAAAACATTAGTCCAAAGGAAAAGGGAACTGATATAAAATTTCTAACTGTTAAAGAATAGCTTATCTATGTATTTTTCATGAATTATAAAGTTGTTATGGTATTTAGATTTCATTTAACGTAATAGAAGAGTGATATAAATGTTTTACTTTAAAATGTCAGTATGTACAATATGTTGTATCATAGTCTTTGCAACTATTTAAGCTTATTTAAAATGTCAGAGTAAATATACTTTAGGTTTATGAGCAAAAAGGATGAAGAAATTGCTCCATGAGGAAGGAAATGGCATGAACTGAGTTGTAGAGATGACCAACAGCATGATGTATTTGGATAATCACAGGTAGTTTTAGTATCACTGGGATATAAGGGAACATTGGGTAGCACTGACAGTAGAGTTTGGAGAAATAAGGTGTACAGCCATGAAGGGCCTTGTGTGCTAAATCTAAAAGATTTGAACTTCATCAAAATGGGTTGGGGACTAAATGAAGGATTTCAATCTGAGGAGAGGTGTGACTGCATCTGCAATTTGGAAAAAGCACTTGGATAACCTTTTATAGCAAGAATTGAAGAAGAAGTGCAGCAGCTAGGAATACCAATTAAAAGTCCACTGCAGAAATTCAGGGTACAATTATGAGTCTCTAGTGCAGAGACAGGTGAGGGAGAAGATGAAACCGATGAGGAAGTGGAACTCAAGGGCTTTAGCAATTGAATAGGTGTATGAATTGAGAGGGTACTGCAGATTTCTGGCTTGCAAATGCAAGAGGGACAAGATTGAAGAAAAAGGGATGACATCTGTTTAGGAAGGAGGTTGACTGGCGATATCTGTGGAATGGCTGGATTTACGATTCTCTGAAGCCCAGGAAATAGATCTGAGCAGGAGATATAAATGTGAGAGCTGGAGTCTGATTGTTCATCTGCATTATTTTGTATGATTATACATAGGAGAAACTTGCATGTACTTTTTATTTTTTTGCAAGATTGCTCAGGTTTTAGCATTAATGTTATAATGTCCAGATATAATATTTGAGAGACTTCTTTATCTTTTAAACCCTAGAACAGTTTACAGAGCATTGAAATTTACTGCTCCTTAAAAGTTTGGTAGAATTATACAGTCAAACTATCATGCCTAACTGAGTTCTTAAAGAAGTAGCTCTTTGGTGACTTCATTTATTCTATTAAAACAATGTGTTTATGTTCTTAATTCTTCTGGAGTCAGCTTTGGTAAATTATATTTTTCTAAAAATATTTTCATTTTACTCAGATTTTCAAAGATTTTCCTCAGATTTGAGAAAAGTGGTCTGTTATGGTTTTAATTTTTTTGCTTTTGTCATTATTTTTCTCATATCAGTTTTTATTTCATTAATCTGTGTTTCTTCTTTTTTATTATATCAACTAGTAGTTTTCTTTTACATAAGTACAAAAGAAAGAAAGAAACAGAGAAAGAAAGAACAAAAGAAAGAAAGGAGAGAGAGAGGGAGAAAGGAAGGAGGGAAGGAAGGAAGGAAAGAAGGAAGGAAGGAAGGAAGGAAGGAAGGAAGGAAGGAAGGAAGGAAGGAAGGAAGGAAGGAAGGAAGGAAGGAAGGAAGGAAGGAAGGAAGGAAGGAAGGAAGGAAGGAAGGAAGGAAGTAAGTTGCTGAGTGAGCACCAATCACTAAACAGACTTTTCTGACTAGTAGGTTGGATGCTGAGACAGTGGATCTCGACTAAGGGAGCCAACATGTGCCCTCCTCTCACAGCTGTAGCAAACTTTCTCCTTCCTCAGTAGAAACAGCCTCTCTCAGAGGCTGCTCCAGAGAACAGTGTGGTACTTTGCAAGATGGAATCAAAGATCTGGGTTTGAAAAAAATAAGAGATAAACTTTCAGATTTATTAAGCTTTCTCTTTTCTACTTCATTATTTTTATGTTCATTTTCATATTCCTTTTTCTTTTCTTCTACATTTCTTTGGATTATTTTGCTGTTTTTTTTTTAACATTTTCAGTGGGGTGCTTATTTCATGTACTTTCACTGTTTATTTTTTCATTGATATGAGAACCAGTATGGTTTGAATGATTTCTCCTCTCCAGATCTCGTATTAAAATGTGATCCGTGGAAGGATCTCGTATTAAAAAGTGATCCCTGAAGGCCACAGGGGTGAACCCCTCATAAATGGCTTGGTGTCTTCCTGCGGTAATGAGTGATTTCTCACTCTATGAGTTAGCACTAGATCTGGCTTGAAAGAGCCTGGCGTCTCTCTCTTGCTCCCTCTCTCACCATATGACACCTGGCTCCCCTTTGCCTTCTGCCATGATTGGAAGATTCTTGAGGTCTTCCCAGAAGCAGATGCCAGCCCTATGCTTCCTGTACAGCCTGCACAACCATGAGCCAAATAAACCTCTTTTCTTTATAAATTATCCAGTCTCAGGTATTCCTTTACAGCAGCACAAACAGACTAACACAAGAACTTAAGGCTTTTAACTTTCATCTCAGCACAGCTTAGCTATATTCCTTATGATTTGTAGTGTTTTCATTTTCTATGTTTCATCAGAATATTATAATTTTGGTTTGTATTTCCTCTGTAACAAAAAAGGAAATTTGCTTGAGAGAGAAGTGATGGTGGTAGTGATGCTTCTAATACCCAAGGGAAAAGATCCTTTTGAGTTTCATTGTTATCATTAATTTCTTCTTTGTATCCATCTTTTTTTTCATTGCAGAATTTATTAAGGTTTTATTTGAGGGCTAATATATAGTCATTTTCTCAAATCTACCTTTGTCATTTATATTCACGGGAATAATAGATTCATACACGTCCATCACATCTATCTTACTACTTTTGTTATTAAGACTGCTACATCTTTGCTTTTTTGTCTACGACTACTATATTTCGATCTTTCTTTTCTTTCATATCCTGTAATTTCTGTTTAATGAATGTTGGTTATTTGTGCCCAGATATTCATTACCGGTGTATCAATTGCATACTAGCATTATATAAAGAGCATTAGTCTCATTTCATAGTTTTTGGCATTAACTAATATTCTCGTTTGATATGAAGATTGTGAACTTCCTTGCCTTTCGTGTGTGTGTGAAGGGGGTGATATTTCAGATACACTTTGCCCATTCTTTTATTTTTAGTCTTTCTGAATCACTCTGCTCTAGATGTTTCTCTTGTGTACAGTTTGCTTTGTGATCCAATTTGAAAATCTTTTTCATTTAATAGGTTAATTGAACCCATTTACACTTAGTAATATAACAAATGTAATTGGCCTTGTTCTGTTATTATTAAATGTGTACATTCTCTCCTTTTTAAGTTTTGTAGCTGTTTACTTTTTGCATATTTTCTTCTTTAGAAGGCTTGTGGGAAGGGTAAGGTTAAAGTGGGTCTATCATCCCTCCCTCTTTGGGGTTGCCTGAGGTAGTTTTGAACCTGGCCAGAACTCTTAGAAATATTGACTGGTCAAATTTACCAATTAAAAGATAAATGAGGGTGTTGCAGGGTTGCTTTGTACTGAGATATTGCTTTCTATTTTTTGTTTGTTTTTGACAGCTCACATTTTGTCTCCTGCCTTGGGTCCTTTCATTTCTACTTGGTAACCTTCCTTCATAGAGGCAACTGATTTCTTAAGGGTTTCTTTTATTTTAACTCATGGCAAAGTATTGGGATACAGAGATTTCCTGGTATTCTTCATCTGATAGGTTTTGTTGACTTTTTAAATTACACCTTTCCACTGATGCTTGGTCAGCTACCTTTCATTTTTCTCAGCATTGAATTAGTTGGGTTTTCCCAACTGTCTGTGTGCAGGTGATGGATGTGTTTGTTATTTTAAGTTTTTTGTATGTTCATTTTGGTGTTTTCTGAGGTTTGTCATTGCTTGCTGCTCACCGTGCATTTTCATTGCCATCTCTCTCCCACCCCCTCATAGTTTCAACTCAATCTCCATTGTCTTACCAGATCCTTCAGCTCCTGAAGGCACCTTAAGACCTGCTGGCCCTGCAGGGGGACACCAGAGTGTTTCTTTTTCTACAGAAAGTATATTTCTGAAATCCACTGCCAACAGTTCATCTTTCTATTCACTTCGCCCAAGCAGCTCCTGAGCTTATTTGATTGTTTCTGGCAGCCCTAATTTTTGGAAACTTAGATCTTATCTGTCTCCAGTTTTGCTAAAATGGTGTTTAATTTTAGCGTTTAACAACTCATTTGTTGCTTTTTTATGACATACAAAAGAAGGAGAAGGTTACTGATTCACACAAACATGTTTGCATTGGAATTCTAGGTACATTTCTTTTCTAGAAGTCCTTGAGTAGAAACCCAATTATGAGACTCTCATAAAAGAGTTGGACTTATCTTTGGGAATGGAGCAAAAATTATACATATCTGACCATTTCCCTTCACCTGAAAATGAGTAGGCATTGTTCTAAATACAAACCAGGAGTTGTTCTTTAAACTAGGCTAAATGACTGTCTGGAGGAAAAGTGTCCTACAGCAAACCTACACTTCTACCCAGACTGTCACCTGAGCCAAGGCACACATTTTTATTATCTTTGAGCTATTACATAATTTGAGTGTATTTGTTACTTCAGTCTAGCATAGCCAAAATAATGCATGCCATTGACACAAAGAACAATAAACCTATATTTTATATAGTTGGATTTCTGCAGGTCTTTTAACAGGTAGGAAATAGTATAGATAGACATTGACCCAGCAAATAGCAATTTGGGCCCTGTCTGGCTTTAGAAATGAGTTAGCCCTGGCTTTCAACATTGGAGTAGGTCTCAGCGGGAACAAGGAGTCCATTTATTTTCCAAAGGATTAAGCCCTGAACATTTGGGTGGTATTGCCGATGGGATCAGGAAACTTCCAGGTCAGGAAGTGTCTGGCTGAATGATAACATCAGCTCAAAAAATACAAAACTGTAGCTGGAAATTGAGAAACCCACATTGCCTGTGAGTCATTGAGTTGAAACAAGGAAGAAGAGCTGTGGTCAACGTCTGGAGTCAGACAAGGTGGCAAAATCAAGAACCCCAGGGGATGGCAGGTCAATACACAAGTCAAGAAAGCTAGTGACTCAGGCTGCTGGTTTAAATCCCTGCCACATTTTGTACTAATTTTGAAATCTCAAGCCACTTATTAAAGGCTTGGGGCTGATTTGTTTCTTCTATAAAATTTGAATAATAAAGCTATATATCTCAAAATGTTGTAAAAATTAAACATCTAAAGGGCTTCAGTGTCTGGCACATAGTCAACATTCAGTAAATGGTGACCGCATTTTATTAAGCTGAATGAGAAGGATGATGTAGTAAACCTGGGGGGAATCATGATCCAGCACAAGCCGAAACCTGACCAGAAAAGGTTGAGAACCAGAGTTTTGCTCAATACAGAGATTCCATCTGAAGCTGTGGCCTATGACATTTCGTCTTGTTCTGCCTGGATTTGAAGGGTCTAAGTGTGGAGTAGCTGCATTATGCCACTTTCCCTACAAGTCTTTGTAACTCACCAAGTGGCCAGCACTGGCCAGACAGCACGTGGAAGCATACTGGCCACTCACATGGGGGAGAGGGCGACAACAGCAGGAACAACTCATCCATTAGGGAGGGCACCTTAAGACCTGCCAGCTCTGCAGGGGGACACCAGGCAGTTTCAATTCATTGAGATTTGCTAGGAAATGAGGGATGAGAAGTAGAGTTTGCATAGGTGTCAGAATCTCAAGTGCTCTGAACATCAGCTGTGTCACTTTTAGGTCGGTCTCTAAACCTTATTTTTTTGTCATCTGTAAGCTACTATTGCATTATGGCTAAATAAGATAACACGGTATCTTATAAAATACCTAACAGGGCATAGCAAAGTAAATCTTTAACACATGTCAATGGAAGTGGGAAAATGGTATTTAAGGATCTGTGGTGACGGGTCAGTGACTGGATGAAAACAATTCAGTTTTTTCTAAAACAACAGTTGGAAGCATTGTTGGTTGTGCCTGAACACTTAACAATGTCCATTGCATGGTGAGTTTGTTCTGGTGCAGTCAAGTACTTTAGGAGCCTGTGAACAAGTATACACTCCATTCAGTTGGGCCACTCTTGGAGCCGTTGTGCTTTAGGGACTGCTCCCCTGACTTCTTGTCTCCCATTCCCTCAGCATTATCCCCTTGTCCCCAGAGACACCTTATGTTCCCAGGAATCTTATGCATGCCATAAGGTTCAGATAGTGATAGCAAGAGCCAGGAAGAAGCAGAGCAGCATCAAAAAGCTACGTGGTAGAGATCCTTGACATCTAAGTAAGGAAGCAAAGCCAGGGAGACAGAAGAGTGAGTAGCAGGAATGAGTGAATTGTATATGGAACATGATTTTGACTGTGAACTCACCTGCCTATGACTATAGAAATTGACTTCAAGTCCCCAATCTGTGAAGAGAGGAATTTGTACTCCCAAAAATACCCCTAAGTTGTTTTCAGGCATTCACAATGAGGCCAACAAAACAGCCCACCCCAGTAATTATCACTGAAGTCCCCCTTTTCTTCTCCTCAAGCTGACATTCACTGTTGCAAAGGCAAGACAAGTCTCTTGTCTCATTCAGGCCCCTGTCACTCCTGCTTACTGAAGATCTAAAGATAGAAACTTCTGAATATTTTACATACATCCAAGATTTTTTACATATGTCCAGGCAATAGGTTTTCAATGGTGTCCACAGCAGAATGTCCCACAAGTTACCTGCAGTTATTTAAAGAGCCTGTAAAGGATGGATGCTCCTATGTTGATAGCCTCCCTCTTCACCCTTTCTCCAAGGGTCTCACCTTTTCTTCATACATGTTAGGAGCAAGGAGAGCAGTTTGTTTGGAGAAGGAGGCTGTCTTGATTGCTGCAAACCCATTTTGGCTCATAAGCTCCAGAGTGTGTTGTCTCAGTGACATGGGAGAGAAGAGGAAGTGACTAAGCGAGGCGACACTGACCATGGCAGGGCTCTGATCTCTCACACGCCCATTCAGGATTTATGCATGTATACAACACCAAAGCCCTGCTTCCTGCATTTTTCACTTGATCCCACCCAGTTCCCACTTCCATCACGCTGTCCTCTGGACCATCCCACAGTGCTGCTCACTTCTTGCTAACACCAGGCTCCCCTGCCACCTCCTTCGGGGAAAGTGATTTGACCTCCTAGTTGCACATGTTCAGTGCTTTGCTATCCTGTGTTGATGATAGACCTGTTGTTAGTTGATTTCCTTCACATTTTGTGTAAACCATAGTATGTATGTAAAATACGGACTTTGCCAACATGTTATTACAGGCACCAATTGGTGTTAAATTGGCCATTTTTTTCACTTATTTTATCATATATTTACTTCTTATAGACATCAACTGGTTGTTTTAGTGCACGTATGTTTTTCCCTAGGTATTCATGGTCAAACTTACCCCTTGGTGTTTTACTTTGTTTCTTCACATATTTTCTATAGTTTATTTTTAAATCTCTTTAGGAGAAGAAGCTCAGTTACAATCTACATTTTTGTGGAGTATTGCCCCTTTGCTTTATATTTCTCCTGTTACTTTTTTAACTAGCTTTGATACTTATCCTTCACCAACATAATGTTTTTCTCTTTGATATTGACCACTTGATGTTTTGTGTTTATCACTGTCCACTTACCTAACGTTTTCTGACATCTGTAAGATTTTCTTCCCTTAGAGTGAGTCATAGTGAGCCATAGAGAGCCCTACTGTGGGTAGAGAAGCTTATTCTGCTTTGCCACCTGAGGCACACAGACACGTGATAATAAAAATAGCATAGAATGAGGCTGCAGAGCCCTGCACAGAGGAAAGCCCTGTTGGATACGTGGCCATAACCAACATGACATAACTTGTAATAGTGCCCACACACTACTAGTTGATAAAACTCAGTGTGATTTTCATGGGAAGAGGCAGGCCTACTCTGTGCAGCTGCTGCTGAAAGACTAAGGAAAAGGTTCAGTTTACAAACAACCCTTAAGGTCATCCCTAGCATCACTAGAAACCCTGATTCTCTCCAAAAGGCTTGCATTATTTTCTAGCAAATGAACCACATTTCACGGAGATCTTTGATACTGTGATAATGTCCTGCGACACTCCCTTCTGACTGTTTTGTCTCCTTATAGAAAAAAACAACACCCTGCATTTTCAAACTGTTGGTTATAAACTCTTAAATGTTGACCTCACATAATTGGGGTTCATCAATACACAGCCTTTTCAGTAAAAAATGTCAGAAATTCAGGTGCGTTTTTCAGGCAATTTTATTTCATCTTCTTTTTTGCATCCTATGGACTTATGACTCTCTGATGCCCTAATGAAACCTTGCTTTCTCTCAACATCTAGAATTCACAGACTAATTCTGATTTTTTTTCCCTAGCTCGAGGTATGGAATCAACTATTCTTCTAACGGGCAGTGGTTTCTCTTTTCAGATAATTGTTTTAGAAGCCACAGGCACTAGGTCTACAAATAAGCATGTTTCACATTCCAACTAGAATTTGTCAGGATGACAGCAAAAATATCCGAGAGCATAAATCACTGTAGGGACAGAACAGACAAAGTCTCCTTTTAAAAAATGTCTGTGGGTTCTTATTGACATTTCTAATTTACCTCTATTTTAATATGTTCTTTTGCCTTACTCTAATAAAAAGTTTATAAATCCATTTTTCAACTTTTGAGCAACTAAATTTTCTTGTTTTCATTAATGTTAACAATCACAGAAAGACGTATATTGTCATACCAAATCACAAGTCTAAATTTCAATGCCACCACCCCAAAATTCAGGCAGCTCATATCTTCTCTTCTTTCTTGACCATCCTGAAACCGGCTTTACAGTGTGCAGATCCCATCAATTCTTTGGTCAGCATCACGTTAGCACCAATATCTGAAAGGAAGGAAGCCCCAGGCTCCATCTAGGTGAACACCAAAGAAACTAAGAGCTCAGAACTCTCAGTATGATACATAGATACCCTGTTTGCTTAATAAAAGATAATAACAGGCCAGGTGCGGTGGCTCATGCCTGTAATCCCAGCACTTTGGGAGGCCCAGGTGGGTGGATCACCTGAGGTCAGGAGTTCAAGACCAGCCTGACTAACATGGTGAAACCCCGTCTCCACTAAAAATACAAAAAATTGTCTGGGCACTGTGGTGGGCGCCTGTAATCCCGGCTACTCGGGAGGCTGAGGCACGAGAATCACTTGATCCCGGAAGGTGAAGGTTACAGTGAGCCAAGGTTGCAGTGAGCTGAGATCGCGTGCCATTGCACTCTAGCCTGGGCAACAAGAGTGAAACTTCGTCTCAAAAAAAAAAAAAAAGGAAAAGACAAAAAAGAAAAAGATAATAAAAGGTGAATCTAGACAAATACTACTTTTCAATGTTTCAAAAATATTATCTGTCAATTTTCTCCATTTGAGCTCCCCAATTTGAATTTAGTTTGTATTCCCTTTATATTTTTTCTGTTACTAGTGCCTTTGTATATTTATGGAGCGCAAATTTTAGTAGTAAACTGTAGCTTCACAGAGGGCCATGGATATATACAGTGGTGCACTGGCTCCAGCCTGTGCCAGTTGACGAGAGTCAATTGTGTGCTTCTCTTCCCAATTCTGCATCAAATTTATCAATTAAAAGATAACTGGTAAACTCCAGAGAATCACGTTCATAGCTTGAAATCCGCACTGTGGCCCGGGCGTGGTAGCTCATGCCTGTAATCTCCAGCACTTTGGGAGGCTGAGGTGGGTGGATCACCTGAGGTTCAGAGTTCGAGACCAGCCTGGCCAACATGGTGAAACCCTATCTCTACTAAAAATACACAATTAGCCAGGCACGGTGGTGGGCGCCTGCAATCCCAGCTACTTGGGAGGCTGAGGCAGGAGAATTGCTTGAACCCGGGAGGTGGAGATTGCAGTGAGCCAAGGTCGCACCATTGCACTCCAGTCTGGGTAACAAGAGTGAAACTCCATCTCAAAAAAAAAAAAAAAAAGAAGAAGAAAAAGAAAAAAGAAAAAGAAAAGAAATCTGCATTGTGGAAATATTTACACCATGGAAATTAACATTCTCTATAAATTAGGGCTTTTTACCCAGAGACCCAGTTGTTGGGTATTTACGAGGATAACTCCTTTTTCCCAAAATTTTTCCCAAAACCAGTCAAAACATCAGAACATAAAATCAGTTAACATCCAGAATTATCAGTCATATGCCATATATTATGGTTGAGAATTCCCACTCAAGAAGTTTACACAGAGTAGCTTTTGGAGCTTTATGTAACTTTTGCAATATTTACTGGTAGAGCTCCTCAGAACCAATCCTTGAAAGACAAAAAATATAACTGGATTATAGCACCTTTTAGTTATAATATCCAACGCACATTACATTTAGCTATCCACCCATTTCAAGTAATTGTCAGATAGTTTTGATTCATCCCCAGAAGGTTTTATTTCCACAACAGACAAACAGAGAATTCAGTATTTTCTTGTTATTAACATTTCTGAGCTAATATCTAACTTTTCGCATGAATTAATATGCACTATACTCTCACCTCCACAATCATTCCACAGCAAATGTATGTCTTCTGGATGATGTGGAAGAGAGAGCCCAGCAAGCGCTATGGGCCAGGCTTTGCCAAAATCTAAAACAAGCCAAAGGGATATTAAATTTCTTATTTGGTGTGGGTTGGGCTGGGCCAGTAATTTGTTCTCACTTACAGTGGTCTGTCGTATGTTTCACCACCACCACCACCCTGCACCTCACCATGTTATTCTCAGGAATGTAATGGCCTCAGATACCCCATCATTGGAAACGCTTCATAGTAGAGGTTACCATTTTGTTGTTTATTTAGCACCTGAATTTAGGCAAGAGAAACATTTCTACCTGAAGATTCCATGCAGTCAAATTTCCCTGCCTTTTTATTGGAATTTCCACAGAGACCCATGGTCTCCCCAAGTGAGAAAGCCAGGGCACTCAGCCCTCACCCTCCAGCTGCCTTGGGACAGTACTTGCCTGATTCCTCTTTCTGGGGGCATGGCACTCTGAGCTGTATCTCATCTGGATCTATCACTCTTCCTCCCTATTCTGTGGCATTCTCTCTCATCCTAGCCCCATACCCTGAACAAGACTTCGTCTGACATTGCCCCCATATTTTTACTTGCCTCTTAAACTTGGCTAGGAATGGTTGTGCCCACTCAAGGACACAGAACCATGGCCTTGTTGGATCTTTGGGCATCTGACTGTGCTTGGCCACACCAGCTCCTAGCACAAGACTGTTCCTGATGCTCTTTCCTCTAATCTGACTTTCCCTCTACCCTAGTACTGTCCATTTTACATCCCTCCACATTCTGCAACATTCTATTTTCTTCTTCATTTTGCTACCTATTACTAAAGGAAGGTTTGGGTAGAAGGATGTATTTCAACTCTTCCCCATTTTTCCCCATGTCAGAAATCATCAGAAGCCACAAGAACAAGCCCAGATCCAAAATTGAACCCAAACAAGTATTTTTGTTTTCTAAGACATATAACCTTGAAGATACCCCCAGGCTTTTCAACTATCTTTCACCCATCTCTTCAAACAAATATGTCCACCTAATATTGTTAACCATTTGTATATAGCTTTTAATTTCTGTTACGTCTTCAAATCAGGAACTATTTTAAAATTTTTTTTCCAAAAGGATAGTTTTATTTTTGGAATACCCTTTTACTTTTTTTCATTTGTATTTTATTGCATTATAAGGAAAGTGTGAGACCTTATGGCTTCTGCTTATTGGGCAATATGCAATATAATATCATGTGTTGTTAAAATTTATGCATAGTACATTATATTACATTTGCCATCTACTATTTGCTTTTTATGTTCCTCATTTTGTCCTCTAAATTTATCTGTCTAAGGTGCATATATCTGATTTGTTTTAACTTCTACTTAAGATTTTTATTTATGAATATACCACAGGTGATTCACTCATTCTATTGGTGGACATTTTGGTAATTTCTTTTTATATCTCTCCTCTTTTCAATGCCAAACAATGATTCATTGAACAGATTTATGTGTACCTATTTCTTCTATGAATTCAAGTTTTCTCTAGGATGGGTGCCTAAAATCATAATTGCTTGATCACAAGTTATACAATTTTCTGCTTTGCTAGTATCCCCAGATTGCAAGCCAAAGGTGTCATAATAATTTATAAATTCTCATCAGTAGCTTACGAGAATTTTTCCCACATCTTTGCCAATACTTGGTGTTTTTTGTTTTTTTTTTTTTTTTGCCACTTTGATGGTTGTGCAACATCTTTTTTTTTTTTTTTCTGCATGTCCCTGAAGAAAGACATGTATCTTCAGATTGAAGAAACTTGAGTCCTGAACAGAATAAATAAAAATAAATCCGTACTTAGTGACTTTATAGTGAAACTTCAGAACACCAAAGACAAAGAGGAAAATCTTAAAAGCAACAACGAGAAAACACAATTTACTTACCATGGAAGGATAAGCAGACTGACAGCAGATCTCTCCGTGGCAATTACAGAGGTCAGAAGACAATGGGATGACATCTCCAAAGTGCTAATGGATGGGAAAACCTGTCAAACTACAATTCTATATGCAGCTGTTCAACCCACAGTTATTCTCCCAGTGGTTGTATCTATGCATCCCCGATTGGCCTCCCTCCTTTCTTCACAAATAGATACTGCTCCTTGACCAAGAGGGTGAGACGTGTCTGAAGGGTGGCAATCCCAGCCCCTCCCCCACTTTATGATATTCCCTCAGAAAACATATTTTCATCTAGGTATGCTAAACCTTTAGATTATAATTTTTGTTAGCCATCAGGACTCGGCAGGGATAAATTAAAACTTTTATTTCCCTTGGTTTGTACAACTGCGCTGTGGGGAAGGCAAGTCAGTCATTAATTAAGAAACTGAGGCACAGTTGGGTTAAATGACTTTCCCAAGCTCATACAGCTAGTGAGAAATAAAACCATGTATCAGCCCAGTTTTTGGTACATAACTCCATGTCCTTTCCAAGATTGCAGTGTTCTTGCCCGTTTTCCTGACACTTTCTTTGAGCCAGTGTTCTCAAAATGCCAACAACTGGAAGGTGTATTAATTTACTAAATTTGCTCTTATGGGAAGGTATTAAAATTTAGCAAAATCGTCAAGATTTAGGCCATAGGTTAAGAAGAAATATCAAGAAACTGAGTGTATGTTTACAAATCAGATGATTTCTTTTAAAAATCAAGATATATATCAGATTAAACTGAGAGGCGAATATACTCCAGTGAAATCTTACTTTATAAATATTAACTGTAGATAAGCCTATATAGAAATACCCATGGAAATACTGCTCAGGGCAGAGGAAAAATGATTTGTAACATCCAAGGATTTTTGATTAGTTGATTATTATTTTGTGAAAGCCAATTTTTTGTTAGCTTAAGTAGGACCAAGCACCTTGATCATGAGAGTTACTCTGTGGAATGGTGGCAAGGGTTCTTGTGGAAGATCTGACGTTGTGTCATCTACTTCTAGATATTCTGAATAATGAAGGCAAAGGACTGCAGTGCATCCAAAATTCACTGGTCACAGAGGAAGGACTCTGCCCATTTCTTTTGCTCTAAATGGATAGCATTAGTTTGCTCTTGGTCCTAGGCTAGCACAGGGTCTCTGGCTGCAGCCCTTCAAGTGCTTTATTCCCCACTAGGAAGAAAGTCATATTTTTGTCTAAATCACAGATGTAATTATTGAATAACTGGTTGAGCTGGAGGGCAAAACCAACCAGAAAGTTTTAGGAAAGAGGTCAGCAACTTACTGCAAATCTTACAGTATATGGACCCTTTTGTGTAAAAGTTGATACTGTGTGCATCTTAAGAAAGAGAATGAGATATTTACTTTGATAATAATTATGTTTCTTGCTATTATAATTATCTTTTCAAAATGAATTACAAAAATGGGACATTTCTAGGCAAAGTCTGTGTATTGTAGCAGAGTAGAAAGTAAACCAAGTCCATACTCTGCCAAATCAATAGCATGGTGGCTTAAAAAAGTAGATCAGAGGGGGATTGAAGGCCATGCTTTCAAAACTGTTTCCATACATTCCAGAAAACAATGGTTGTCCATATCAAATAATTGGGGCGATAAATGAGGGACAACATCAAGGTATAAAGCCATGGTTCTTGCTCTTATGAGTTTTACATTCTAGTGGTGGAGACAAGTAATAATCAAGTACACATATGAGTATAAGAGCAAATGCAAATAGTGAATAGTGCTATGAACATGTGAATAAGCAACTTTTTTTGTTTTGCTGTATGAGCGCTACTTACATGCAAGCTTTATACTAACTGCTTAATGTGTGTTTTTTTTTTTAAATCGTCTTCACTAGTAAAATGAAGCTTAGAGACCTTTAGTCCCTTGTCCAAGGTCACACAAGTAATAACCTTCAAACAGGAATTCCACCACAGGGATATCTGTTTCCAGGTTCCTCTCTCTGAACTACCTTACATACATATAGAGAAGCAATATCTGCTGTGGTCAACTCCAATTTCTGGTGAGAATGTGAGAGCTAGCCTGGTTCCATACCTTTAGTCCAGACCCACTCTCCTCCCATACCCACTCACCACCACAAGACCATCAACCAATTAAAATGAGCACTTGTCAACACAGGTTATGTGCAATGTACCTGTGATTCTTGGCATCAAGCCCCATGTGGGTGGCAAAGATGGTAGCATAAGAGGAGAAGATGGTATTATACACTTAGGTGTGCTCACCTGTCCTCTGAGGTAGTTGCATAGTTTTGGCATCAAAAGTTATGGTTTGGACCCTCTGTTTTTTAGTTGGAATTTTCATTTTTGAGTCTTTACATACTCAGTAAAACCATAAATGACTTCATCTTTAATACGGTTTCATTATTTACTCAGTCAGCAAATATTGACTCTGTTGGCCAGCAACACTTGTGATGAATGGACTTGCCCATGAACTTAGGAGCAGACACTTTCATTTTTATCCTTTAAATATATTACAAATATAAAAGTGTTTAATGCTGCAGGGTTCCATGAAAGGTGGACTCCGAAAGAAAAAGCATTAAGAGTAAAGAGCAAAAGTTGGTTAGTCCCTTAAAAAATTTTAAACAGGGGGCTCAGATTTTAAGACAAAATAAATCTTATACTCACATATACACACAAGCCTGATTTTTCCCCAGTATAAATAATGTCCTGGTATAACCAAGCTGGCTGTTGCATTCCCTGTATGAGACAGTCACTATATAACATTGTTCTAAATTAGTTATATCCTAATGGTGGCTTAAATGTTTAAAACATACAGCTGCCTGGCCAGGCATTGTGGCTCACACCTGTAATCCCAGCACTTTGGGAGGCTGAGGTGGGAGGATTAACTTGAGGCCAGGAGTTCAAGATGAGGCTGGCTAACATGGTGAATCCCTGTCTCCACTAAAAATACAAAAAATTAGCTGGGTGTGGTGGTGCATGCCCATAATCCCAGCTACTTGGGAGCTGAGGTACGAGAATTGCTTGAGCCTGGGAGGCAGAGGTTGCAGTGAGCCGAGATTGTGCCACTGCACTCCAGCCTGAGCAACAGAGCAAGACTCTGTCTAAATAATAATAATAATAATAATATAGAGCTGCCTTAAGAAGAAGCTTTATAAAGCCTTGTTGGATAAGATATGTACACTAAAGTTTTTTCATTTTCACAGATACTTGAGTTTTACAAGTCAGAAGGGAGAAGAAATTAGAGTGAATTGCCAGTCAAACCTCTTGGATGGGCAAGGACCAGCCTGAGGTTTACTGTATCAGGAGCCATGACTTCCTGTCAGTGTGATTTTCAACAAGGAGACATAGGGAATTGAAGGGAGGAAAACTACCTCTCCTGAAACACAACAAGCAGCAGAAAGAAGAAAGCTACAAAAAGTAAAAAGGAAAGACCAATCTCTTTTCCTTTCTTCCTCTCTCCTCTCTTTCTCTTCTCTCTCTCTCTCTCTCACACACACACACACACACACACACACTTTCATGAACACATTTGGTACTTTGGTACCAGATGCTCCCTCCTCCTTCTCTGGACTGCAGAAATTCTCTTAGTAGGACCCCAAGAGCTCACCAAAAAGAAACTTAGACCAGAAGAGGAAAAGTGTCACATGAGAAGCTGTGTTCAAACATTGACTGAGGACTTTTGAAGACTTAAAACAATGCAAGTAATAGTAAGTTAAAATTGTAGGTGAACACAAGTTAAGGAAAGCAGATTCAGCAGTGATAGGACTAATCCAACGTAATCTAATGTAACTGTGTCACCAGGCCATGTGGGAATTAGAGAGACTTGGAGACAGAATGCACCTGGCTGTGGGTCAGCACCATTATCAGGGCTCATTGCTGGTGGCTTGATGGTGGGAAACTGCATAACTCAGAGCAGGACTGGTTTGGGAAAAATCAGAGTCAGCAGCCAGGGGCAAGAACTGGAAAGAGAAAGCAGTGAAGTATAAAGTCCAGAGCAATAAAAATATAGAAAGGTTGTTAAGTAGCTCTGCTACAAATCTATCAACCAAGATCTTCTATAAATTTAAGCTGAAAAAAAAAAAAAACAGGTATTGTGATCAGAGATGTAGGCATTGAGGTGAAGAAAGAAATGGAAGATAGGAGTTAGAAGAAAAGAGGTGGCAGTACAGATTGTTTGGAGGGGCATGGGGAGGCTTCAGTAAATAGAAGGCTGTGGTCTCTTTCTGCCCCTAACTGCTCCTGCCCCACCCCCTACCTACTGAGGCAGTGAGCAAATCAGATAAGATCTCAAGTCTCAGAAAGAAGCTGTGGTTTAGGAAAATAATGCAGTTGCAGTTATGAATAAATATACTAGACAGCTGAAAGCAGTTGATCTTTGAGCCAGAGGAGAAAACGCACAAAAAAGGAAATGAACTAGACGATCTGAAAATTAAGAGTTAACTGGCAGATTACCATGGTAAGAAGATGAAAAGTTAGGGTCATCAGACAATGCAAAAATCCACATTAACAAGAATTGGAAAAAAAAAATGCCATTTATATTCTAAGCCAAATAATGAAGTGTCAGCAAGGCATCAGCTGGAAGAAAAAAAATTTAAACTTGGAAAATGATTTTTTAACTGCTGCCAGCCAAAGCTCTAGTTGAAAATACATGCAAAATCTTGCAGCTGGCAATAGAGATCCTTAATGATCTCCCTGAGCAGAAAACTAAGGCTTTGCTAAAGGATCTGACTCAGAAAGCTCATAAGCCCTAAGAGAAAGAACAGAAGCTGTCAGCTACAGGAGAAAGGATGTTCACAAAGAATTCAAGAAATGCAGGGTGAATTATAATAAAAACAGATTATGTAAAAATCTGTTGAATCTCCATAAGAACAAAAACAGGCAGGATACCAGGCTTTTTCTTCTTCCTGCATCGAGATTTCTTTCTGGAAAGAATAGAGATGCTGCCTTCTTAAGACAAAAATTACAGGTAGCAAACCCAAAGGTTGATGTGCTTAAGAGATTAGAGAGATAAAATCAAATCCAGGAGGATCCACTAAATAACTTCCATCAATAAGAGGTCCTAGAAGCCACCCTAGGGCTTCTAGCCTGGGGCATCCCATAGCATGCCCTTGTGAGCGCTGAGGTGCTCTAATCCCCACTATGCCATCCACCTGTTCTTGTTAGGAAAGAGGTCTGCCTAGCAGTGAATTGTTTGTAAGTGGATTTCCACCTTGGAAGAGAAGGATAGATAAGATGTAAAGAAAAACTTTACCCTCTGATCTGCATGTAAGCATGATTGAATTAATAAATACTCAGAATGTCTATTGAGTCCCACTTCCTCAGAATGACAGACTACCCAACTCTCCTTGACGGTGGATGGAATAGGATTATCTCCATTGCATCATTACGAGGTAGCATGGGCCACCACCTGGGCCAGGGAATTATTTTCTTTGTATTTCAGAGATAGAGACACTCTAATATTGACCCTGGTATGGTTTCATTAATAGAGAATGATCCAAGAGCTCTTTCTTTCTGCATGAATGGTAGATTTGGTTAACGCTGATATAAATAACTTCCCACCTTTATCAGAAATACGCATCATTAACTCACTGCAGAAAGGACTTCCACCACCATCAGTTACCACCTCAAACAGGGACCCAGACGTTCTTCCTCACCCTTTCTTCCTAGTGATTTTAAACCTCCTAACTAAAAGACCAACATCCCTGCTGAAGGAACTTTAGAAACTTACACCCTCTTGCTCCGAAAGAAAACTTTCTTTCTAGACCCCAGTAACTTGGCATTATTTACCTTTCCCTCTACAAAATCCTTGCACCTTTTAGGTTCTAGAGAGGGGCCCACCAGTCTCTCCAGACACCACTACTGGGTCCCACAGATCCCCAGCCTCAGGTAATGAATTGACTCTTAAGAGAGTGCATATGCTTCACAACCCAATATGAATGCTGGTAATTAGACGTAATACTTTTTTAGAACTTAGTTTTATTAAGAGATGTTTTTGAGCCAAATGATCAAAATCTGATAGATAACTGATTTTCTATGACGTCAGGCCACTACTTAAGCTGTAGCTCCCTGTTTTCTCTATTCTCCTCAAACCTATTTTACATTTACCAATGTTGTTTATATGTCAGTGTAGCTTATGCAACAGAAATGGATTTTAGTGCCATGTAAAATATAATACTTTTACATAAATTCGTTTAAAACTGAAAATATAGGAATAATTATCAGGACTGTTTCCTAATCTGTGTTCTTTTGCTCATCTGCACTTTGGTTAACCCAGTCAGTTGATCAAAGTCAAAGCACTGAACTTGATGATAGGTAAATTGTTGCCTAAGAGGAAATGAGTAGTCACTGAAATGCCAGTCAATTAAACCCAAACCTGTGATGTCAAAGAGTACACTCTTTAATTCAGTAAACCATTTAGAAAAATCACTGACATGAGGATTCTATCAATATTTGTTGCATTCGTGGAAATGTAGTCAGACTCTTTTGTTCCAGTAAAATCCTTCATCTATTTGAAGTTAGGAGTCAGCATAGACACTAAACACTACTTTTGTTGATGTGAAGGTGTGGCCTGGAGTCCTGCTGGCTCCACCTTCCTCTTATCTCATACAGTGGGATCTCCAAGTACGCTAGGGTACTCTAAACCAATCTCTGTTTAGAAAATTCTAGGTTGCCGCATCATGGTAGTAAGGTAAAGGTCATGGTTTCAGTGGCCATGGGGGTCATGAAAATCTCTCATTTCCCATTTACAAACACAAAGCATCCTGTGATGTAAGGTGAATGCGTAGTTGATGTTCAATAAGAAGTTATTTTATCACTCGCCTTACCCAACCGTTCCTGCAAGTGTATACCTCCACTACAATAGGAAGAGTGAGTATGCAAATTCTCTCCAAGTAACAACTGCACACCCTACTCTTGGGTCAACAGTATCATCTTTTTCCACTAAGGACACTTCATCTTACTCAGGCAGAGATACTAAGTACCTGGTAATGGTGTTATTAACTGGACAAAGACGTATGTGATGGAGTCAGGCAGGAAGCCCTCCCAGGGCCCTTCCAGCCCTGAGTTTCCGCATTCTCTGGTGTAAGAACAGCAGCCTAGATGGACAGGGAACAAATTACTGTCTCAGAGTACAAGTCCATCTCCCTGTAATCTGGTGGAATTTTTGCAGCTTCCCTTCGTCAAAGTTTCCCCATGAATCTTTATTCGCTGGGAAGATTAGACTCTGCATTTTTTTTCTCCGACTCTTATTTCTTCCACCTGGAACCATATGAGCCTCAAGTGTAGATCTGGAATTTAGATCTAAATATGAAGTTGTAGGCAAAAATGTAGTGGCAAAATGTTATCTTGAATTTTAAATAAATAAATAAAAATATAAATTCATCTGGAGAAAGAATTATATGGATCATTTCAAAGATGTGAGTTGAAATGATTTATTTATAACTCTCTCCCATCCTCATGCCTCTGACCCCAACACCATCACCCACATTGTGAACAGGCCATCTTTGCAGAGGAAATCAAAACCACAGGCAGAAACTGCCTCAAGGTCCTGCTACTAAGTCTGCAGATCCACCATAATCTACACTCTCCTTTTCTCCTTCCCTCTTTTCCAGTGCTCCATGCCTGATCCTCTCACCTGAGCCTGATTTGGCCCCCTCAACTCCTCAGCTGCTGGCTCCATCAGTGATCCACTCCTCCTCCTTCACACACCCACTCTGCCGCCACCCTCCCAGCAGCACTTTCACATGCTCAGGTGCCTCCTCAGTAAGTGCAACACTCCAGCCCCTGCCCTATTCCTCTGCCTTCCTTCATGGTCAAGCCTAGTGGAGAGGGTTGCATCTACAATTGCAAATTCCTGTTCCTCGCCTCCCATTTACTTCACACAGAGAGTGCCTTACACTGTCACCAACAGTTCCTTGTTGCTAAATACAATAGACACCTTGACTTCTTAAAAATATCTGAACTTTTGAAAAAATATTCCTATAAAAAACAACAAACAAACATTCATTCTGTCAACAAGTGTTTATTGAGTTCTTACTAGTGCCAGGAACAAGCGGGGAGGGGGGAACTGGAGCAAGTAAACAGATGTTGGCAATCATGGAGTTTACATTAGGAGGGGAAAAGAGCCAAGCATTAAACAAGTAAATAAATGAACAGAATAGTTCCAGAGGGTGATAAGTGCTATGAAGACAATAAAACTTAGAGTGATCAAATAGAGTAACTATGGAAACAGCACCGAGTTTTCAAGGGAAGCACCTCTGAGATGATATTTGAGCAGAAGGCACCTGGCCAAGATCTTGGACCAGAGTATCACATGTGGAGTGAACAGCAAGAACAGAGTTCCAAGGTAGGCACAAGCACTGAGAATATATCACAACATACCGTTTATATGTACAAAAAGAAAGAACAGAAAGAAGGCAAGGAAGCGTAGTCTTGTTGGGTAGGGAAAGAGCTTCTGAATCAAAAGCAGAGTGAACCAAGCCTGGAAGAACAATGAGCCTTGTCCCCTGTGGGCTACGGCATGGCCTCTTCTCCCTTCCACTGGCCTCCTAGGTAGAAAAGCACTGGAGAGATTGGGGAGGAGAGCGCAGCAGGATTCACTGCCTGCATCTTTTCACTCTCCGATCCCGACTTTGGGAGCCAATAAACAATGTAGCTAAATTTGGGCCCAAAACAAGCCAGGAAGACTCCCAGAGTAATCCCAGCTGGAATTTGAATAGAGATGGATTCATTCCAACCCGTCTTCTCCCACCACCCCAACTCTGGGTTGAATAGGGAAAGCAGTTCAAAAGGGCTTCTGCAAGGCCACTGCTGAGAATACAGTGCAGCCCTAAGTCAAGGCCAGGCCACTGAAGGCGGCGTGTTGGCGTACAATCATCTCATGATCAGCTTCAGTGGTCAGGTTCCTCAGGGACTTGGAGAAGTCCCCAGAATTTGTGTGTGAGAGAGAACGTGAGAGCCCAAAGACATTCTCTGAAAGCTAAGTTTCCCAACACACACACACACACACACACACATACACACACACACACACACACACACCAGTCCACAGGAGCACAAGATGATCTAAGGATCCTCCACTTGACCCAGGGGAAAACTCCCTCCCCGCAGCATGTGTTTGTGTGTAGGGGATGTGGTAGATCCGGGTGGAGTGAAGATTGGGGTTAGTTCCTAGGACCCTGACCAAGAGCCCATACTAAAGATCAAAGTCCTCTGCAAGAGTTTTGGGCTACAGATAGTGGGAGAAAAACAGAGAGAAGAGATGGGAAGTCAATACCCAACCCTGTCCCATTATAATTGGGTTCAAACCCCCTCACATCAGGAAATGGCCTCCCGCACAGGGAGAGAAATCTTGGACTGCTTAACCTCCTATAACTCACCCCTTTCCACACTTAACTCTCTTCTCCCCCAGGGCAAAGTTCCTCTCCTATTTTTCCTGATCTCACTCCACCACCAAATGAAAATGTGGAGAGGCCAGCCAGGGAAAGCACTAGGGGGACCAGGCCTCAGACTTTCCCAGGAATTAGCGGGTTAGATGTGGAAATAAGAACTCTGAGCATCCCTTCTGGTGGTGAAGTGCCATAAGGCCATGAGCCTGTGTCCCTAGGTGGGGTAGGGTCGGGGGAAACAGCCATGTATTTAGGATCACTTGGGAGAGGGGCTGGGGGTAGGGCATTGTGGTTGAAGCCAGATAACATTCCCAAGGTCACACAATCTGAAAGCAGTCAATTCTAGAGTTGGGATCATTCAGATGGGCTGAGCAAGGCTCAAAGGCAGTGCCTTAGAGGACTTGCTCTCACCCCAGCTGGGCCAGGAGGAGATGTTCAAAAAGCCTCATGTAAGGTTGGAGACAGGGCCCTGAGGAGTGGGAGAGGGCTGCTTTTCATGCCTTTTCTCTCTGCTTCAACACAATTCGCTGGCTACAACTGACACATGGATTTAGACAACTCCTACACTCTCTAGGGATTTCTTTGCATCTCTGGATCATATGGCAGTCTAATATCTTACTCAGAAAATAACTTGGATCTTCCCCAGAGCCAATTATGGCTCTGACTGTGGGCTGGCACAGGGAACTAATTAAGGAAACCAAATGGCGCAGAGAAAGAGAGAAACCCAGATAGAGATTAATTACAAAGGAGAAAGTCAAAAAGTAAAAGTTGAGCTCAGCAACAGGATGCCAGGGATAGAAGGGAATATTTGGAGGACAACATATGGGTTGGCACTTGAGTGACCCTGACCCTGAGCCATGAAAGACCCTGGAGGCCTGTGCATATCCTGGAGAAGAAAGGACTGCAGGTGAAACAAAAAGAACTGTGCATTGAGCTCTGGAGCCTGCGGGTGCTGCTGGAACCCCCTGACTGGAGTACAACACACAGAGATAGCCCTGCTCACCTCCAGGCAGGCTGCCCTGAGGCCCCCAGGCCATGGGGACCATGAGCATCAGCAGTTGCTGCATCAGCAGGTGTTTGTCCCTGCATAATATTTGAAGCCAGATAACTTCATCCAAGGGTAGATGAGTTGTGAAGCAATGAGTCCAGGAGCCAAGGCCGTTTATTCACTTTAAACTCTTCCTTGATCACTTCTTTTTTGGGGTTGGCCTGATCTTCCTTTTCAATCTGGTTTATAAAGAGAAAAAGAAAAACACATGACACAGGTAGATGATGTATACTCTTTCTCTCTCTCTCTCTCTGTGCTCAGTTAATATAATTGTGGATTTTGAGACTACCTTTGAGGGATTCTGCAAAATCCCTCTCTTTAATTTCTTAATTCTGGTAGTCTCTGGTCAAAAATTATATGATAATATTTTTTTCTTGGCCTGAGTCTAGGAAAGATATTCTTTAAAAGTTCTATTTTAAGTATGATAATTATTACTTTTCTGGTTAATCATTGTAGATAATTTTGAAACATAGAAAAACACAAAGGAAATTAAAGTACACCCACTCCTGGAAAAAAAATTTTACTACTTATAGACATGAAGATGTGAATGTACATACATATACACATAGAGTATATGCACTTACAAAATTGTGAACATACTGACATGTTTCCACTTTGATGGGGGAACAAATCTTGTTCAAGAAGGAGATAAACAACATCCAATAAAGACATTAGACATTATAAATGTGCGGCCCAGACAAGCATTGCCTGCAAGCTTACCCAACTGAAATGTTGTGTGATATCAGCTTTAATTTATTTAGATAGCAGAACTCTATGTGACTGCCTTTGAAATGAAGCTATGTCGAATAGTTTCAGCGCATCATCAAAGTTCTTAGTTTAAAAAACAAATACACAAAAACCAAAATGCATGCATTAGGAAGTTCACACAATTTTATTGTAGGGACAAAACTTATGAGGATCACAGCTTTTGTGTAATTTGGAAAGTTTTTAATATTAGAAATAAAATTTATATTCAGATATTAGCAATAGCATTTTGAAAATCCCAAATGATATATCAAGCTAGCAAAGCTGATACCTTTCAAACTGGATTGAGGATACCAGAAAAAAATAAACGCAGAAATATGTTATTAAAACTTGTAGAGTGAATTGTAGCCTGGAAGGTTGGAACACATCCCTTGAAATTTGAGGAAGGAATCTCTACACTTTCTGGATTGCCTGTATGACCTCCAGACATGTGGCCGCGTGAGTATTTTCGAACTCCCCACAGATACTGCTGAATATAAAACCCAGGTGCTGAGACCAGCACAGAAGCCCACAGATCCCAGGCATCACCCTCAGCAAGTATCTCTGCAATCAGCCACTGTGGCATCCTAGGTAATATGAGCATCTAATTATCTAATTGGCACTTTATTAGCAATAGCAGCCACATTGATGGTAATGGGGATGACCAGTTTATACAGCAACAGCCCCTGAACTCCAAATCAACCAGGAAAGGCAACTGAGTTGGAGATAATATGCTAGTAGTTAGGGTTAAATGACACAATGTATCCATTAAATAATTGTTCCAATAATATCCACTTACCTAATACTATAATATGATGAACTAACGAAGTAGATAATATCCTCATTTTACAGATGGGGAAAATGTGACTTAGAATAAATAATTCAGACACAGGAAATCCACAGGCATCAGAGCTCAGACTCAAACTTTTTCAATTCATGCCTTTTTTTTTTCCGTTTTAATTTCCAGTTGTTGGAATGATGCCAGAGCCCTTCTCACTGTGCCAGACTGACTACAAGTGTATTCATAGGGCTCATTCAGTCAATAACATCAGCCAGGCCCTGAGTGAGGCCCTGGGGGAATGAGTGTAACATTCTCTGATCCTGACTTATGCACACTCCATCCAGCAAGGAAGATGGACAAGTAAGTGAACTGATCAGCAAAGATGTCCAAATTATAGCGTTGGAAGTATCAAGGGAGCTTCCAGAAAGGGAGACCATCTGCTCAGCAAGAGGTGTGAAGGCTCTTAAGTCACAGGGCTATGCCAGTACCCCTTACCACTGACAATAATGATGACTCTTTAGACTCTGCTTCCACAAAATACCCCCACATTATTCACCCTGACAAACCCAAAACAGGAAAGTAACAGGTTACTAGTACACAAAAGTCATGTCCTATATAAAATGCTCTAGTCATCATGTTGTAGCACAGCTTTGAAAGGTTGAAATTATAAAGACTGCCCACATAGCTGAATAGAGGAAACAGATAATTCACAGCCATGTAGGGTTTGAGAAGAAAGTGTCATCAGTCTTTGGCCCACACATGGACAACTACCACATGACTGTTCTTCAAGATGTTAACTCCCTCCAAGACTGAGATTGTCCCCAAATGTGAACTGAAATTGAATCCACCTTGTAAATCCAATCCCTAGAGCTTTGGTAACCATCTCTCATAACCATTAAGATGATATCGGGCAATTTTGAACAATTACCACCATAGTAATTCTAATAGTATTTAGGACCTCTGTGATTCTTTACATCCAAAGAATGCTCATGCCAATTCTCTGTTTTGATAATACAGTACATCAGTCAAGAGGCCATGAGGAAAGTTGAGCCATATTTTGAAATGAGGATATAAAGAAAGCACAGGAATAAACTAACAACCCAACCCAAGCACCTTGTGTTATTAGGCTTGGGCCTTCAGACTGTAATCCCTTGTAATAAGCCAGAGAGCCAATTTGGCAAGAATTTAACCTTGTTAAAATATTTCTCTAAAAATTAAATGTTTTAAACAAAATAGCAGTTCAAAACGTTAAAAAAAAAAGGCATACAAATTGAAAAGAAAAATATCAAACCGTCTCTATTCAAAGACAGCATAATTTGCAATATAGAAAACCCTAGAGTCTACCACAAAAAATCTAGAATAGGTAAGTTTAGCAAAATCACAGGATACATGATCAATATACAAAATTCAGTTACATTTTTATATACTAGCAATGAACAATTAGAAATCAAAATTGAAAAAGAATGCTATTTGTGATATCACCAAAAAGCATAAAATCTTAGGTATAAACCAAACAAAATATGCGCAAGATCTGTACATATTGTACTAGAAACTACAAAACAAAAAAAGACCTAAATAGAGAGCTATACCATGTTCATGAATTATCAGACTCAGTATTGTTACAGTTCTCCCCAAATTGATCTATAAGCTCAACACAATTCCTTTCAAAATCCTACCATAATATATTGTAGAACCTGACACACTGAAAATTTATATGAAAAAGTAAAAAAACTAGAATAATTTTTTACCAGAACAATTGTTTTAAATGAAGAATAATGTTGGAGAATTCACACTAACTGATTTCAATACTTACTACTAAGCTACAATAATCAAGTATGATTTTGGTGAAAGATATATAAATTAATAGAAAAAAGTGAAAAGTCTAGAAATAAACCTATAAATATATGATCAACCGATTTTTGGCCAAATTGCAAAGGTAATTCAGTGGAGAAACTTTTCAACAAATGATGCTGAACTGAAATAATTACAAAAAAAATTGAGCCATATGCAAACCATATACAAAAAAAAAATTGAACCTCAATTCATACTTCACACCATTACAAAAAAAATTAACTTAAAATGGATAATACTGTAAAAGTAAAACCTAGAATTTAAAATTTCTACAAGAAAATATAGGAGAAGATCTTTGTGACCTTGAATTAGAAAAAGATTTCTTAAATACAACACAAAAAGTGTGACCCTGCTGAGGATCCCTGGGGAACAGTGTAGACATGTACATCAGTATCTCATCTGTATCTCATCAGAGAAGCGAAGAAACTGGGGTATCAAAAATTAAAAATTATTATTTTATAATTTATAAAAATTATAAACATTTATAAAATTTATAAAATTTATAAAAATTACTATTAAAGACCAGCGTGATAGTAAAATTTGATAAATCTGACTTTGTCAAAACTTTGGCTCTTCACAAAACATTAGTAAGAAAATAAAAAGGCAAGTCACAGACTTGGAGAAAATGCTTACAAAAAATATTGTTTATAAATGTTTTGTATCTAAAATATTTTTAAACCCCTCATCTTGTATCTAGAATATTTTTAAACCCCTCAAAATACAATAATAAAACAATCCAATTTTTATATGTAGAAGATTTAAGCAGAGATTTCACCAAATAAGTGTCTTTGGTGGAGTATCTTTGTACTCATTAAAAGACGCTCAACTTCACTAGCCATTAGGAAAATGCAAAATTAAAACTACAATGAATACCATTACATGCCAATCAGAATGAATAAAAGTTTTAAAGCTGATAGTACCAAGTGTTAACAATAAGCCCAGGTTACTGGCAGGAATGCAAAATGTTACAACTTCTTTGGAAAATAATTCAGCTGTTTCTTATAAGTTTAAACAAATATCTACCATATTACCCAGCATTACCAGTCCCAGTTATTTACCCAATAGAAACGAAAACTTACGTTCACATAATGTTCACAGCTTTATTCATAATCACCAAAACTGGAAACAAACGTCTTTCAACTGGTGAGTAGCAAACCATGGTATGTGAATCCATATATATGTGTGTGTGTATATATATACACACACACATATACACACACACATATACACATACATGCACGTATGTATATACATATATGCACATACATATAAACATACACATAGAGAGAGACTATATGGATGCATATGTATATACGCTATATACATATATACTGTATGTGGATGCATATATATATAGTTGTGTTCATCCAAGGTTGGGTTTTTCCCAGGGGTGTAAGACAGATATTCAGAAGGCAAGGGATTCTAGGGTATTTGTGAAAGAGATTAAAATGTTGGGGCCGGGCACGGTGGCTCAGGCCTGTAATCCCAGCACTTTGAAAGGCCGAGGTGGGCAGATCATGAGATCAGGAGTTCAAGACCAGCCTGACCAACATGGTGAAACCCCTCTCTACTAAAGATACAAAAATTAGCCAGGCATGGTGGCACACGCCTGTAATCCCAGCTACTCAGGAGGCTGAGGCAGGAGAATCACTTGAACCCAGAAGGCGGAGGTTGCAGTGAGCCAAGATCGCATCAATGCACTCCAGCCTTGGCAACAGAGCGAGATTCTGTCTCAAAAAAAAAAAAAAAAAGGTTGGGCCATAGTTGCATATGGATGCATATATGTGTGTGTGTGTATATATATATATATATACACACACACACACACATATATACTCTATATATACTACTCCACTATAAAAAGAAAGAACTATTGACTCATGCAACAACATGGTTCAAAAGCACTATGTTAAGTAAAAGAAGCCACACTCAAAAGGCTATAATAATATATAATTCCTCTTACACAGAATCCTAGAAAAGACAAAACTGTAGAGACAGAAGATAGGTCAGTGGTTACTACAGGTTGGGGAGTTGACAGCAAAGGTGAAATATAAAGAAATTTTGAAGGGTAATGAAAATATTCTATATCTTACTTGTGGCAGTAGTCATAGGACTATGTGCATAGAAAGGTATGCCAAAAGAGTTTAATTTTACCACATGTAAATTATACATCAGTAAGCCTGATAGATGTGGAGTATTGTGTGAGCATACAAACTACATGTGCATACATGACACTTTTGAGGTACATGCTTCCTTTTTTGTCTGAATGCATGCAATTGAACTATAACTGCCCAAAAGGAAACTGTTTAGTGATAGGATAAACACAATTCTGCTTATGCCCAGCTACTATTATCCTGCTGAGTGCTTTTCTCCAGTGATGCTTAGCTGCCCAAAATCAAGCATGGTGAAGCCAGTTAGTTGGGTTCATCAAAGGCTGGGGTTTTCCCAGGGGTGTAAGACAAATATTCAGAAGGCAGGGAATTCTAGGGTATTTGTGAAAGATATTAAAATGTTGGGATATCATTTCTAATTTGGAAAGTGAGGAAAGTGAAGAGTCTGATAGATGGAGATAAAAATGGAGGAGTCAGAGCACTGGAGGCACATGGTAAAGTTTAAGAACAGTTGCTGTGAGGCATTTGGCAAACAAGTTGGAAGAGAAGCAGAGTGTGGATGTGGAGTTGTGTGATTCCACTGATGATTTCAGAGGTGGCAATCTGTTTCCTTCATTGGAGAAAGAGCTCCTTAAGAACAAATGATTTCTATACAGCTCTGTTGAGCTGAGCTCAGCCAGCCCTAACTACTCCCTAGAAGCCTGGTCTCTAACATTCCAGGTGTACCCTAACCTTCTCAAAATTCTATCTCGCTCATTCTCAGGCATGACCTGCCTCTGTCTTAATGCCTATTAATGGGTTTCTCTCTACTTTGCACAATCTAACAGTTTTTCTTGTTCTCTTCAAAGGCCAATCCCTCCGTATGTGCTATGGAGGAGCCTTATTTTATCAACTACCTCCATTCCCACTACTTTGTTTCTAGCTTGATCTCAATCCTGCACCCCTTCCCATCAGAAAGTCAAATTGGCAGGCATTTATATGCAAGGGAAAATTGGAAGTTACAATGTGCTTAGGTTTCCAACTTGGGGGATTAGTTGGACAGCTGTGTTATTTGCTGAGATAGCAAACAAAAAGAACAAGCTTTGTAGGAAAGAAATCAAGCGTAGACAGATTAGATTTTCCAACATCAAATTGATCTGCTGAGTGAATAGGCTCATATATTAATGTCAAGGATGAATTAAGGTTTAGAAGTTATCAGCATGTGAGTCATAATTAAAACCACAAGAGAAGGCAAAATCATATAAGCAGAGAGCTCAGTATGGAACCCTAGGGCACCTCAAGGTTCAGCAATTGGCAGAAGAGTAAGCACTCACGAAAAGATGGAAAAGGAAAGTTCCTGCAGAGAAAAGGAGGAAGGGAGTCACAGAAACCAAGAGAACAGAGAGTTTAAAGACTGAATGAGAGAACAGTCCAACAAATCCAACAGAAAGCACCATTGATATACAGACTGGGTTCAGCATTCATTAGGAAAAGCAGCATGAAGGCCACAGGTAACCATTAGAGCAAACACTACTGGTGCCTTGCCCATAACCCCTTGCCCATACCACTCTTGTGCTCAGCCCCACTTCCAGGTGCCAGCACTTGCCTTTCTTTTCCTGAGGGTTTGTATCTTGCTGCTGCAGCCCACTTTGCCATCTCCTTAACAAGCTAGATGTGTCAAAGAATGAATGCCCCCACCCTTGAAGCAGCATTGGCTAACTAACGACTGACAAGAACTGGTGTATAAATATCCCAGTTCCTCCAGCCCTCTGGTGAGATAACTGACGCACATGTCTACACTGTTCCCCAGGGGTCCTTGGCAGGACTAAGCTCCAGGAACCCGTGGTGAGAATTGGTTAATGTCTTTTTAAAAATTGGCTCTTTCCCTCCCTTGTCTTGCTTCCCACATTTCTCTAGTGTCCCCTTCACCTCCCAAAGAAACTTCTTGCCCTTGCATTGTTACTTCTGGAGGAATCTGCACAAGAGGAATTCCAGGGGCAGGGGGTGCTAAGGGAAGAAATTAGAACACAATGAATTGAAGAGCAAATGGGATTTGAGGAAGTAAAGATGGTGAGTTTACACTATTGTTTTTAAAATTTGTCTAAGGTAGAAAGAAAAGAGGATAGGGCCAGACGTGAACACACAGTCAATATGAGAGAGCAAAACATGTCAAAATGCTAATGAGAAAGAGACAAGATACAAAGGCTGAAGTGGTTAGGGGCGTTGCTAAGTTGTACAGCAAGACCCCAAAGGAGATAAGAGGTTGGAAGATCACAGGGAGGGATGGGGAACTGGCCTCATCAGCGAATAAATGCTTCATCCTCTGAGGCTGAGGGGAAGGATTTAAAGACAGATGCATATTCTGATGAATGTGTGGGTGCTGGTGGAGCCAAGACTGTCTGGGGAGTAGCTGGGATTCATCCATTTTTGGTGGCACCAACCCACCAGGCTATAAAGCTTTTCCCAAACTGTGCTCAGCAGCTCTATGCACACATGACCATCCTCAGCAGCTGGAAAACCAATGCAGGCAGGTGGTGAGCTTGATCTAGAATCAGGGATTTATAAAACGAGTGTTGAAGGAGAATGAGAGACAATTGGGTTAAGGCTATCAGAGAAGGCGTAGTTAACCATGTAGTCTGGACCAGGTAGGACCTGTGACCAGACAGAGGTTGTCACACTCCAAAACAACACACAGCTCCCAGGACTGGAAGCCTCTCTGGCTAACCTAGGCCTCTGCAAAAGCATCTGCTCTGCATAAGCATTGTGCTATAGGGACCACCAGGATGTATAAAGGCCTGCTCCCAGATAGGAAAGACGGTGTGCCACAGGTAGGGCAAAATTCAAGAGTTCAGTCACCCAAAATAATAAAAGCAGTAATGAAACCTGAGACACAGGCAGCACACGAGCCTGAACAGAAAGCAAAGAGCTCAGACTTTTTCTCTAGCTCTGCTGTTTCCTGGAAAATCAGAGTCTGCCAGGCTGCTTGTGTGCAGGGCTCAATTTAATAATATAAAACATGCTGTATAGAAAAAAATGAGTCAAAGGCACACACAGCACTTCCGAATATATGTGACTGATTGACTCCAAATTAACCACCCACAGCCATGGTGGTTTTCAAAGAACCACAGATCTCCAGCTCCCAAAAACAGAATACTAAAACCAAAAGAGGCCCAGGACGTACCTGTTAAACCCAAAGGCAAGGACAACCTTGTGAATTCCTAAAATCTTAGAATTGAGAGGACAGAATAAACTAAGAGGGAGACGCCACTGTTACCTCCTATCAAATATTAAGAATGCTACCATGTTTAATCAGGATGCTGCAACCATACAATCGGTTTCTAATATTACATCATTCTCTGGTTTTTGAGAAGACCTATCCAAAGGAGTTATTAAGAACCCAATTAGGCCTTTGCCAAAATTATTTAACCTCTACAAGCAATACTTCAGAAATAGCACTGTTTCAGAAAGCAAGTTGGCTTCAGAAAATCTTTTTTATCCTTTCTTCATGTGCAAGTTAGTAGCTCTGCTTAAGAGCAAATATTTCCTATCAACCTGCCTCCCACTCCTTCGATTCAAAATAGTCAATCAGTATCAATAAAAGGAATAGACAATATGACGAAGAAGTGGCTCCAATATATTACCTGAAGACCTTTGGGAATCTAAGAAGGAAAAATGAATATCTCAAGTAGGACTCCGATAGTGCATAAGTGAAGTCATGGGACATTATGAATGAAGCCTTTCAGATCCTCTGTTCCCAGGTAAGGGACAATGGCTAAGAAGGTAATAACAGCCTGTGGAGGCACCTTCTCTGATATCCACTGAGATTAGTTAACTGAGGGAGTCAAAGCACGCCAGCACTAGAATACCTCCTGAATTTAGGTGAATACACTGAGCAAGGTTAGGTCCAGACAAATCTGTGAGTATGGTGAAGTTTGCTTTCATTGTCTTCTAACTCCTTTCCATGTCCTGATTGAACTCCAGCCACCCAAAGCCACCACCATAGGTGACATGCCTTTTATACAACTAATTTCCTCTGTTTTATACATTTTCTAACTACTTCCATATATCAATACTTACCTCTCCTAGGACCCTTCTACTCATGCTCCTTAAGAGGGTCTCAGTTAATGACTAGGTAACCTGTCATACAACTTGCTGTTAAAGTCTTAGTGAGTAGTTACTTCCTTCACAAATTAAACTTGCCTAATCTTGTGCCTTTTTAATGCTTTCACTTTTGGTACCATAAATTTGTCACTTTCCACATTTCTTTACCTCACATCACAAATAATCTGGATTATTCATTTATGGGTTGTTTAGGTCAGCACTGATCATTGTGTAGTCTGTGTACTGTCTACATAACTGTACCTTGAGGGGAGGGGGTGGTGAATTCTTACTAAAAAGGCAGATGCCCAGGCCTTAGTGGTGACCCAAAAACCATATTCTCTAGGGGCATCTTTAACATTCTCCCCCATTGACTTTTCTTCCTCCTAAATCAGTAAGCATCATGTGATACCTACACACAGTAGATGCTACAGAAGTGCTGGGTATCAGAATACAATTAACACCAACTTATAAACAGGTTCACTTCCAAATAATAAAAGCTTTAAAAAGTTGGCATGCTGATATACCTTCACAACAGTAAATAAATAAATAAATAAAAATAAATTTAAAAATTAGTCAGGCATGTGTGTGTTGGGGCAAGAATTTAGGGGAAATCTCTGTACCTTCCCCTTAATTTTGCTGTGAACCTAAAACTGCTTAAAAAAAAAAAAAAGAAAGAAAAAGAAAAGAAAAAAAAAGAAAAGAAACAAAACAAAAAGAAAAGAAAGAAAGAAAGAAAGAAACCTAGCCTACTAAGATAGGGTAGGTGAACATGTTCATTCCTGGCCCTCTTTTTGTCTCTACATGACTCACCTTGCTTTTGCCGTCTACTCATCTTATCCTAATGTCCCTTGTAAAACCCCAAACTCCTGTGGCAGAGCTAGTAACTCCCTGCTTATGGTTTTCATGGTCCCATGTACATGCATATTACGAAAACATTACGGCACTGATCCCTACACGATGACACCTATTCTCTTATATGGTCCTGGTGAATCTCAAATAACACAGCTTCCTCGCTGCCATATTCCCTTCCCCCAGCACATCAAATGGAACTTTACAAGTATACAATAGGATTTGTTGAGTAAGTGAATGAGTGAATGAATGAATGGTATTGCTACTGAGATTGACATGAGATGAAGTGTGTTGGGAGGATGGATGGGTCCAATGGATTACCCTCTCCTTTTACATATAAGGATATTGATTAGAGTTACCATTCCTTATCTCCCTGAGGCACAGCCATTCAGGAACTCATTTATTCAATCTGTTACCATGGTCTATAATCTCAATTGATAGATTAACAACTTCCAGTCCTATTAAACAAAGGAAGCAATGGCCACAGCCCCCAAAGTATGCACCAATAGCAACTAGGAGGAAACCAGAAGCCACACTAGGTATTTCAACCAGAGGGGATTTAATGGAGGGAGTTGATTACACAGGTTGGGTAATAAGGCTGAAAAGGGCCGTGGAGACAGCCCGGTGTTAGTCAACACAGGAAGCAGCTACTAACCTTAGGGCTGGGGAACAAAAGGGAAGAGATGGTGTTACCAGAACCTAGAAGCTTTGACGGGGGACCCCCCACGACTGGCGCCTGGCCCTCTGACGGGGCTGCTGCGCTGCTGTTGCTTGGACTTCTGAGGGGGACGCTGCTTGGCTGGCGGTGGTCGGACCTCTGGGCGGGGGCGTGGCTGACGCTCAGACCTCGGAGGGGACCGTGGCTGACGCTCAGACCTCGGAGGGGACCGTGGCTGACGCTCAGACCTCGGAGGGGACCGTGGCTTGGCTGGCGCTCTGACCACCGCGGGGGGCGCAGCTGGCTGTTTCTTGGGCTTCTGAGGGGACGTGGCACGGCGGCTGGTTCTGAGAGGGCCAAAAGAAGCTGGAGGCGGGAGCCAGGGCTCTCCTCGGCTGCTTAAGCGACGCTGGCAGGAGCTGGAAACAGGTAGGAAGGCCCTGCTCCCCCACCCACCTTCCAGTCTCCCTGGAGTGCCTTCCGGTGTCGGAGCCTAACCCGGAGCCGACTGGGGGGAAGAGTGGGGTGCGGAGCGGGAGGGGCGTGCCCGGAGCCGAGACCACGCGCTGTGCCCAGCCGTGCTGCGGGGCTGGGCGACCGCTCACCTGGTCTTTTGGCAGGCGCAGCAGATCCAGTCCTCCTCTTTCTTCTGGTAGAAGCAGCCGCTCTTACAGATGCTGTATTTCCGATCCACTATCTCCTTCTTGGAATTGAGGAAGGTGAACGGCGGGCAGCAGTGTATGCTGAAGTGCTCGGAGTACTTCTGGTTTTTGGAGAGTCTGGGACCCTCCTTGGCCGTTTTCTGACTCATCTCACTGGAAATCGCCGATGCAAGGAGACAGAAAGAGACATAAAAGCACATCAGGCAAGGGAGCCCTCTACTCAGGAAGCCCCCTGCTACTCCCATAGTCCAAGGTAACATTCAGGGTGGTCCTACAGAGCAAAACCCTGGAAGAGCAACTTTCCCCCAACTCCGTGGAAAGGAACTCTACTAAGAGTTCATTAATTTTCATTTGTGTATTTTTAAAAATCCTGTTTTCAAGGAGAGAAAGAAACATGGGCTCTTGTTTTCCTTATGTTTTAGAGACCCATGTAACATAGGAAAACATTTAAAACCAAACATATTCTTGACTAAATAATATTCTAGAGTTAGGAAAAGACTTTTCTCTAAAAAGCAAAAAAACAAAAAAAAAAGTTTTTTATTATTATTTATTATTAAAACAATCATCATTCATGCAATAAAATAGTACACAACAAGGAAAAAGAACAAACTGCTGACCTGCTGACATACATCAACACATTTTGATCTCACAGACTTAATGTTGAACAAAAGAAGTCAGACACAAGAAAACAAGCTGTATGATTGATTTTATATGAGGTTCAAGAACGGGCAAAACTAATCGATGGTGCTAGAAATCAGAGCATAGTTATATTTGGAGAAGGTGGGTTCTGACTCAGAAGGTGCAACAGGGGAACTTGCTGGGGACTGAAAACATTCCTTTTAGGAATGTGACAAATGCAGAAATAGTCCTACCTAACACTACAAAACACCGAAGTCCACAGGGGACTTACGTGACTATCAAACAACAAGAATCAACATAGTTAATGGGCATAAACTGGATACCGAGAATGTCTCTGCTCTCAACAAACTCAGAGTCAGGTCGGAGACGCAGATGTGCAGTATGTAATTACAAAACAGTGTTATGGTGACCAATACAATTGTGTACAAAGGTAAAGGAAATCATGGGAAAAGGATGGATTCCTTGAAGACAGAACCTATAATCTGGGTTTTTAAGGATGAGTACAGAAAAAGAACTAAATAACATTGAGGGGATATTTTAATTTTTTCGTCTGTTGGTGTGGTTGTCTTCTGCTACAAATAGAAATGACAGCTGAGAAGCAGGTAGAATGCAGTTACAAATACATTGCTTTTGCATCTCTGTGATCATCCAAATTGTGTGTCACATCTGTTATGGATGTTAAAAATATTCTTTCCCAATATCTCACTTGTTTTTATCACGCAAAAATAATTAGTTTTATGTTTAAGTATCTTAGATCTTATCAAAGGTTTTATATTTTTCCCAGAAAGTTTTCCCCACTCCATCAGCTTTTAACATACTCATATGCCCCATTTTAAATGAAAATCCTCTCTGGATCCTGCTTCCATGTCTTTTTGCTTCCCTGTTACCCTCCTCTTTTGTATAGGCAAAGTTCTTGAACAGTTATTAATACTTTTCCCCTCCATCTTTGCATCTCCCCCTCACTCACTCATCAGTGTACCCACTGTGGCTCCTGGTCCTTTCCTCCCAAGGAAAAATGACTCTACATAGCTCCCCAGAGACCTCCATGGTGCTAAACCAGTTGTCTTCATATTTGGTCTCCATCTAAACTCTTTCCTTTCCTGTGATACCACATTATCTTAGATCTCCTCCTCTATCTCTAGTCTCTCCTTGTCTATTTCTCTTATAGGCTCATCTGCTTTTGCCAAACCTTTCATTTTTTTAACCCTAAACTTTTTTGGAGTTATTTAAGGTGTAATAAATACTAAATGATAAATGAAGTTAACTTTGCCCATTTAATTTAATATTTATTATACACTTTGGTTTTGTCTGGCACAGTGCTCAGTTCACATACTGGACACAAAGCTAAATCATGCTTAGTCCAGTCCTCAAGAAACTTATCCACCAGTGGGAGATACAGGCAAGTTTAAGTGATTAGAATGCACATAATGTGCTAATGGCCAGAAAAACCTCATTTACTGAGACCAAATAAGTACAAGTCACTGAGATGAGGAAGTGGGTAGATCAGATAAACATCCTGTTCACAATGAGCTCACATTGTAGGTAGAGGAATGTCCACAGACATCAATAAGTGTGATACAAGGCCAGCATGCTCTGGAACATGAGAATGTGCTGGCGCAATGGCATGAAAAGTCCACAGAAGAGAGGGCAATATGTTTGGCTAGAGAACAAGGTGAAACTTCATGGGCAGAGGCATTTCATCTGGCCAAAATGAAGGCTTGGGAATGACTGATACCTAAGCAGATACACAGTGAATTGCATTACCCCTGAGAGCCCTCATCCTATCTACACTGCAGAATTGGAAGACGTAATAGAGCCAGGACACAGGCAGTGAGGCAGGTGAAATGTCTAACCTGTGTGACCAGGAACACAGTCATGCCCTCAGCTAATCAGAGGTCTAAGTAGATGAGAAGGAGGGAGATCATCTCATTGGTCTGAGATACCATGAGTTTAAAGAGCCAAGGGCATCCACAAAGAAACGGGCATTCCAAACTCAGGACCTAAAGCTCTCATCTTGAGAGCCCTTCACCTCATGGAAGGGGGCAAAACTTGGGCATGGATGAGATACCTGTGAACTCAGCGAGGAATCAGTCAAGGGAAGGCTTCCAGGAGGAGGAGTGGACCTGCCTTCAAGCTGTGGGAAGAAGGAGTAATGGATATTCAGAAAGGTAGGATGAGTAGCAGTCTCCTAGGAGAGAAATTGCTGAATTTTCAAAAGGAGATGATCAGATATATTCAAAGGAGCCCTTTATCCAGACAGGTATGTATAGACCAATGAGAAGCTGCAGCTGACTTCTAGGGTCAGATTCATTGCAAAGACCCTAAACGTCTGCCACGCCCTTCCCCAAGTCCTACATAGGTCACTAAGTTCATCTAGAGTTTCTCCTTCCATGAGAAATAATGAAATGAAACACTTTAGGACTAACCTTCAGGAGTAATTTCTTCAGGTTCCCAGCACATAGAGACTGTTACTCAACTCTTCACAGGCAACTCAGACATTCCCAATTCCTCCGGCCTTCTAGGGCCACCTTTTCCAAACGGCTCAGGCACCCATCACAAATAACAGAAAATCTAGCTCTTATCCCAACTGTTTAAGAAATATGGGATAAGGAGATTTGAAGTCCCCTGTGACTCTGAATTCCTTCCGTAATTGAATTCTCAAATCCCACTCAGTGCTCCAGCTGATGTAACGCCTGGGTCACTGTATGCCCATTTGCACTCCCGCCCCGTCATTTCTTCCCCCCAGCACTTCAAGGGAAAATTGTTTCTTACTCCATGACAACTTCCCTCACTCCCTGTCTCCCCTGACCATGTCCGGCCGGGGACAGCATCACCTCCAGTTATCCATCAATGCATGGTCCTGAAGGAAAAAGTAATTCCCTTCCCTGGAAGAACCTCACCATTCCCAGCACAACCACCTGAAAATGCATCTAACTTTCAAAATAATATTTTCTCCCTCCTTTAGTAAAATGTTTATATTTTTGAAAAGACTGGTGGGCGGATCACGAGGTCAGCAGATTGAGACCATCCTGGCCAACGTGGTGAAACCCGGTCTCTACTAAAAATACAAAAATTAGCTAAGGGTGGTGGCACGTGCCTGTAATCCCAGCTACTTGGGCGGCTGAGACAGAAGAATCGCTTGAACCTGGGAGGCGGAAATTGCAGTGAGCCGAGGTCACGCCACTGCACTCCAGCCTGGGCGACAGAGCAAGACTCCATCTCCAAAACAACAACAACAACAACAAAAACTGGCCTCCTGTTTCCCCCGGTGGCAGAAATAAAGCACTTAGTTGGGGTACCTGGTTAAGTGGTTCTATATACTGCCTGCTCAACTGTCGGCCCCACGCCACCCTCCAATTTAAAAATGTTAAGCCCCACATGCTAAATGAGAGTCATCGTTTCCGAACACACCAGGATTGCTAGTAAATTCCTTGGAAATACAGGCTGTTAAATTAAGTTTAGCCTAAAGCCACATCCTTACATATTTTAAGTTCCGCCTAACGGTTTATTTGTACATAGTAAACTGTAACCTAACTGGATGTGTACATTGTAACTGCGTCTTATACCAATCACAGAGTTTTGGTCAATCACAGACAGCCAACTGTGTTCAAATAAGGCAAATTCCAGCTGTAACCAGTCCAGCTGTTTCTGTACCTCACTTTCGGTTTCTATTTGTCACTTTCCTTTTTCTGTCCATTGATGTTTTCTGACTGTGTGGCGGCCCTGGAGTCCCTCTGAACCTAATCTGGTTCTGGGGACAGTCTGATCTGTGAATTGTTCTTTGCTGAATTAAACTCTGTTAAATTGAATTTGTTTTATTAAAGTTTTTTCTTTAATAAAGCAAATAACTAACAGCGAAGAAGTAACAATTTACTGAGCACCATTGTGTATGGTTGTTTTGCATACTTTATCTCATTTTATAATGTGGCGTTATTAACGAACTAAAGATGGAAAGTCTAACGAACACGACTAAATCCATAAGCCAGTAAGAGGCAGCAAGGGATTTGAATCCACATCTGTGTGACTCCAACATCCCGAGGACTTTAGCCAGGTCCAACACTGCTTTGTGCTTCCTATAGACTCAACCCTCCTCCCAAGGAATAGGATTCCAGGTGCTGGGCCCAGACTAGACTTCGGGGGACCAGAGATGGACCCAGGGGTGGGATAAGGCTCAAAGATCCATGGGTCTATGTCCTAGGGTGAGAAAGACTGAAAATTGGGGAAACAAATCACTCCAGAAGAGAAAGATAGAGAATGGAGTTCGGAGGCTTCACAATAGAAACCAGGACTTCTCAGCCAGAGCCAGAAGGGTCCCTGTCCAGGACTAGCAGTAAGCTTGGGATGGGCCCTGAGGGAAGTGTGACCCACAGGCACTTCTGCAGCTCCTCCCCTCCAGTCCATTAGTGGATTAAAAAATGTATATTCACTGCTGAAAGTTAGAAAACTCAGATAGATGAAAATAATACGCCCAGTGCAGTGGTTCATGTCTGTAATCCCAGTGCTTTGGGAGGCCAAGGCAGACAGATTACTTGAGGTCAGGAGTTCAAGACCTGCCTGGTCAACATGGTGAAACCCTGTCTCTACTAAAAATATAAAAATTAGCCAGGGCAGGTGCGGTGGCTGACGCCTGTAATCCCAACACTTCGGGAGACTAAGGTGGGCGAATCACCCGAGGTCGGGAGTTCGAGACCAGCATGACCAACATGGAGAAACCCCGTCTCTACTAAAAATACAAAATGAGCTGGGCATGGTGGTGCATGCTTGTAATCCCAGCTACTTAAGAGGCTGAGGCAGCAGAATTGCTTGAACCCAGGAGGCGGAGGTTGTGGTGAGCCAAGATTGTACCATTGTACTCCAGCCCGAGCAACAAGAGTGAAACTCCATCTCAAAAAAAGAAAAAAAAAAATGTAACCGGGCATGGTGGCAGGTGCTTGTAATCCCAGCTACTCAGGAGGCTGAGGCAGGAGAATCAATTGAACTCAGGAGGCAGAGTTTGCAGTGAGCTGACATCATGCCACTGCACTGCAGCCTGGGCAACACAGCGAGACTTTATCTCAAAAAAAAGAATAAGAAAATAATACAAATTCATAAATTCTTACCCCGTGGTTAGTCACTTGTAAAATATGTTAACTTTTTTTCTTTGAGAATATTTACATGTAAATATACAGTTAATAAAAAGTAGGACCACACCTTACATATTGTTCAAATTTATATTATTGAAAAAATCATTCACTTTTCAAATTTATGTTATCTGTAGTGTTCTCTTACAGTTTTTTTAATTAGTAATAAATCTGTAATTATAATCTTCTCTATAGTTTATATTCTATATATCTTCTCTCTTTTTTTTTGAGTACTTTTGTCAGAAGTTATCTACTTCATTTTTTTTTCAAAAGTAAGGAAGTGGTTTTCTTCTTTGTTCTTTTTTCCCCCAATTTATTCATTTCTGTATGCACTTCTTTTTTTCTTTTTTCTTTTTTTTTTTTTTTTTTTTTTTTTTTGAGACAAGGTCTCACTCTGTAGCCCATTCTAGAGTGCAGTGGTGCAATCACAGCTCACTGCAGCCTCAACCACCTGGGCTCAAGTAATCCTCCTGCCTCAGCCTCTTGAGTAGCTGGGACTACAGGTGCGTGCCACTACACCCAGCTAATGTTTTTTTTGTTTTGTTTTGTTTTTTTTTTTTTTGCTGTAGAGATGGGATCTCCCTGGGCTCAAGTGATCCTCCCACCTCAGACTCCCAAAGTGCTGGGATTACAGGAGTGAACCACTGCACCTGGCCTATAATTTCTTTTCTTCCATTTTCTTTATATTCGTGTTATTGTTTTTTTTCCTTATTGAGTCAAATGCTTCATATGTGTACATTTATGGCTATAACCTTTTCCATTGTACAACTTTAGCTGCATACCACAAATATTAAAATAATTTTTAATCTTCATTTTAATTATGGATGAGTTCTTCTTCAATTCATCAGTTATTACAAAATCTATTGTAAAATTTCCAAATGTATGGACCTATTTTTGTTACATTGGCTCCTAATTCTAAGGCAGTTAGAGAAAGCAGTCGCTATGACAATGACTCCAACAGTTGTTCATATTTGCTTCATGACCTTGTTCTACTTGTGCTTGCAAAGACTGTGCATTTCTGGAAACAATCTGGGATTGTCTAGTGAGGATAAAAATGTGCACAAACTGTAGTCTAGCAGTTTACTCCTGGGTGCAGCAGCCATCTTGGACCACAGCTCAACCTCACAGGTGAAGCCACTTCCTGTGAGGTGGTGGAGCAAAAATACCAGAGGAGCCTGAATCCTAGAGGACTGTGGAGTTTGCTGTTTCTGGCCTGGACTCTTGAACTCTGAACACCTTTTACATGAGAAACAAACAAACTTCCACCTTGTGTAAACCACTATTATTTCTGTTACATGTAACCAAGTACATTCCTAATTGGTTACACTCAGTTTCCTGTAATAATAAACTTAATTCAGAGGGGCTTTGAAAATATGAAATGAAATAAAGTAAATAAAAAATTGAACCTAGCACTGTAACTAATGTAAATAACTTACTTAATAAATTATATTTTCCTTTCGCTAATGAGAATTCATTTAAATGACCTATCTAATCCTGCTGAATTTTTTAGACACACTCTATTTATCTCACTGTGTATCTCTGATGATACTTAAGCATTAATCACATATTTATTTACTTTAGTGGTTAAAAACAAATTATAAACACTGCATGACGTTTTCACAAAACATACCACCTAATTGCAAGCAAAGGTAATTATGAACTCTGGCAGGATGAAGAAAAAAAAACAAACTTGAAACTGTAAAATATAATCTTCTCCAGGTTTCTATATAACTTAAAACTAAAGAGGAGAGAAAAGTGAAGCAAGTATTCAAAGAAGGAGAAGAAAGTGAAGGGGAAGGACCCAAAGAAAGGAGAACAAAAATCTCTGCACCATTTATTGAGCACCTAGTATGTTCCATATGCTTTATATCTAACATTGTTTTGGGGAAAACAACCCTCCAAGTAGTTCCTACTATCCCCATTTTACAGATGAGAAAATTGAGGAAGAATTTAAGTGAAATCCCCAACATCATACAATAATAATTTTAAAATAGCAAACTCGTAATGGTTAATATGACTAGTAGACTGCCTAATATCCACTTTCCCCTTACTCAGTAATGAACCTTGATTTTGTTTGGCAGTGCTATATGCCTTGTTTAATCTATACAATTCCCCCATGTGACCACATTCTAGTCAATGAAAAGTAGGCAAAAAGTCTATGGGAAGATGACCTTTCTTCAATAATAAGGCTTTTTATTCAAGAAGGAACCCTCCTCTGGTAAGTGCATCCAGCCCAACCCAATCATTCCTAGCCCCCAAGAGACAGGATTATTTCAAGCCTTTGGAACTTGTCCCATAGGTTCCTTCCCCTGTCTTTTACCACTTAACAGTTGCACAACAAATGCCTCCATTGCCTTGAGGTTCAGCTCAAAGTCAAGACACTCCCTGAGAGCCTTTCCAGATCCGTCCCTTCCCCCAAAGAGTAATGATCATACCTCCTTCATTTGTGTTCTATGAATAATTCTAGGAAAGCATCTAGAAACTCTAGTGCTACCCTTACTGTTTCACTGTCTCCTTAAATTTTTTGTCCTTAATCCTGTTCAATGCCTGATTCAGAAGATGTTTGATTAAAAATGAGAGAATGAACAAAGGGTGTCTTTCACAACAGCTGCAGAGCCCTTAGCCACTTATTTCCTGTCCCCAGATGCTCTCTAGCAGTCCCATGTTCCATTGGGGACTCTGCTCTGGTTCAGGCAAAAATGTCTGTTCAACAGAGGAAGGGACCTTTCTAACTAACCTTGAAAGTTCTAAAACTGGGATCTTTATGGGAAAAAGAAAGATTTTGTGAACACACTATATCTTTTTCTAATTCATGCAAATTAATTAGCTAACTTTAATCAATACATACACATTTCATTACACGTCCTAACGGTGGCATTAAGCTCTATGTAACCACCAGTGTCATAGTATCTATAAACACAGCTTTGCCATTCCCTAAAAAGGCTGCAGGAAGAAATTAAAACAGTATAAAGTGGATTTTTTGCCCTTCTTCCCATCCTTCCTCCTTTCTTTTTATCATCTTTTCTGAAAAAAGCAATTGGGATGTGGCATAATCATGTCATGAAAGCCGCAGGTGACCCTTAGTTCTGGGCAGTCCTCTGGAAAGGAAAGAAAATGCAAGTGGTAAGTTGACATGCTGCAGCCCACATGCCCCTTCATATCTGCAAGGCATCATAGGAAGTCAGAGATGTAAATGGGTACAGAGTTTGCAGAATGAAAGGTAGATGCAGGTCAATATTTCGAAAGCAGAATAGTCCAATTATTTCACTAAGCTCCCTCAAAACCATGAGCAAGGGTCTGTTCTTCTCTTGGTATAAAGAATTCAACATGGGAAGAACAGGAGACATAAAGAACTCAACATGGGAAGAACAGGAGACAAGCTTTGACCTTGACTATGCACCCAGGACCTGAACCCTATGCGAGAATAACACACTGGCTTCAGATATCAAAACCTCCAAAGGAAAATAATGATCAGTCTCCAGATCTATTATATGAATTAAGGAATGGGATGTTTAATATATACTTAAGAAAGAAATTTCAGGTTAATAAAGAAAGCAAGAAATTTCAAATTTATTCAAATCGAGATCGATTTTACCAAAAAAAGCACAACTTTTTTTTATTTATCTGTAATTGTGGGATTGATGTGATATTACAAGCCCAACCTATGATGAATGTTGGCTGAGAAAGAAAGTGGAAGGGAGAGAGCAACCAAAACTCTAAGTTTATAGTGCCTTGGTCACTTCTAGCTGAAACCATCCCTTCCTACTTCGTAGTCAAAGTTCAGTTCCCTAACATGACTATTTCTCACCTCCCTCTCTTCCTTCTCAAGGTAGATAAGAGTATGAGAAAGCTGAGTATCTTCATGGCAATGAGGGAAGGGGTGACTGGTCTGGGTGGTGTCCTCTTCTGGGCCTTGCTATGGGGTGCCTCATCTGGTCTCACTCACCTTTTAACATGAATGACACACATTGCATACTCACCACTTGACCCAACCAAAGACACTGGTCATCAGGCTCCTGACTCAGTAGCCTCCTATTCTGGTCCAGCTGTCCTCTCAGCTCCTTCACATCTATTCTAGGAAATGTTTGTTTCCCATACATTATGAGTGGGGAACAGAGAGCGTTATTCTGAGTCACTGGCTTAGACAGCCTCCCAACAAAAGCTGTGCCGTCACTCATAGTCACGCTGGATGAGGCTGAGGGCAGCCTTTTCTAGAGGCTTGCAGTGCCCCCACTACACTATTCCTGTTGCAGTGTGTCACTGCCCCTCATACACACACAAAACAAATTTAAACATATCTGGATGATTCTACCACACCATACCACATCCCCCACCACGGTTTTGAGGTTTCATCTAAAAAAAAAGAAAACAAACGTCTGCCTCCTTAACTTTCTCTCTCTCGCTTGCTTTCTCTCTCCTTTCCCACTCTTCTGTGGGCTAGAAAAACTCTTCTCTCTGCTTTCTCCTTCTCTCTGGCAAAGACTCGACCTCTAGCCTACTCTCTTTTCACCTCCAGGCACCAAATCTGAGGCTCAGCTTTCTTTGCAGAAAGGACATGCATTTTACACCATCGAGGAAACTCAGTGGTCTGAGTTGTCTGGTATGATTCGTGGTATGTGAGCTGCCAGACAATTTGAAAGTAACGATTACAAAAACCAAAAATGTATTGTTTTGCTATTTCCTAAATCATACCCATTGAAAAGCATAAGTTGTAAATAATAGCTAATAATAGTACTACTGATGGAGAGCTCACTGTGAATCAGGCACTCTTCCAAGCTCATGACATTTATTCATAGATTTAACCCTGGCAATAATCCTACGAGATAGATTACATTTATCCTTATTTTACAGATGAAGAAACTGAGGCCCAGAGAAGATAAGTAAATAAGATAAGCACAACTTATGATTGACCAGTGCGGTTAATTGTCTGTTATAATCCGTACCACTCTGTTCACACAGGGGAGATGGGGCCTCAGTGACATAATCAATTTGTCATTCACAGTCCAGAGGATGACATCACTGCGATATACCTAACACTAGAGAAAGGGTGAGGATAGTCATAATAAATTACCTATCCCAAGCCTCTTTCTTTGTTCCCACTTTAAAGAACAGAATGGAAAAGTGTTTCCTTCAATGACCTAAGAGTGTGCTCCACAAGACAAAGAATTCCCCCCATAAATTCACAAAGTAGAAAACACTTGAGCAAATAAGGTCATGTTCTTCCTAAGCCTTCCTTTTCCTTTTTCTCAGTTCCTTCCAGTACATGGCTGTAATTTCTCAAAACCCACACCATCACCCCATGTGCCTTCAAATGATTAGAAAACACTGTAAGGAAGAGGCCAGGCACAGTGACTGACACTTGTAATCCCAGCACTTTGGAAGGCTGAGGCGGGCAGATCACCCGAGGTCAGGTGTTCAAGAACAGCCTGGCCAACATGGTGAAACCCCATATTTACTAAAAGTACAAAAATTAGCCAAACATGGTGGTGCATGCCTGTAATCCCAGCTACTTGGGAGGTCGAGGCATGAGAATCGCTTGAGCCCAGGAGGTGAAGGTTGCAGTGAGCCAAGATCACGTCACTGCACTTCAGCCTGGGTGACAGAGTGAGACTCTGTCTCAAAAAAAAATGAAAAAATTGTAAGGAAGAGATGGAAGTAACTGGGAATTACAATTTTCATAACTGGTTTTAAGAACAAGATGAACTGTCTAACATTTAAAATACTGAATTTTTTCAAAGCATGAAGAATTAACTTTGAGTCTTAAAATATTTATCAATCTTCAATGAGTTTTTGTTAAAGCTTGCCTCCATTTCACAATTTAATTTAATATTTACTCTTTGAATATCAACGCCCTTGAGAGCAATAAAATGTTTTAACCTTTCATTCTGTGAAGAGAAACAAAATAAAATATATTTTCAGTAAGAATAATAATATGCACGAAAAATTGTAAGTGGAATTTTACTAACTGATGAGGACGGGGGGGATAGTAGGAAAATCCCAAACTTTATTTCTGCGTATTCCCCAGAAACAGGAGTGGTAACAAAATTACCAAAACAGAAAAAGTGAAGCATTCACTATTCTTTATCTTTCCTAAAGTCAGCCTAGCTTATTAAAGAAGACAAGATGAGAGGGGAGATCTTGCACATTTGCAAAGTATGCAAATACAATGTAAGCAGTAAGGAGTTGATTGTTATTTAATTATTAATATTCTTATAATTAGCTAATTACAGAAATATTTTGTAGTCATTTGAAGACCAACTGAATATTAGAGATCCATTTTTAAAGGTGCTTATGAAGAGGTTGTATTGACAAAAGAAAATACTTCTATAATATCAACTGAAAGCAGCAGGAAGCTAGGTCATTAACTATATGGCAGAAACTTGGAGTGGCCAGCCATCCCAGCTGAAGCCAGTTAACCGTCAATGTGGTAGTCAGCTCGAAGGAACTTACAGCTCCCTCTGTTATCCTCAGTCACCTCCAGAGGTAGCACTCTCACCAGGGGCTGGGACAGGAGCCAGGGAGGGAACCATACACCCAGATCCTGCCTTGAATAGGTGAGATATATTAGTACACTGGAGAGCAATTCTTGGTGCTAATTTTAAGGCTGACAAGGACCCCCTGAACAGTAGGTAGGAGCTACTGAGACAATTTATTTATGATCACAATAGACACCACTGACAGGAAAGGCAGATGATATCAGTTTATATGTGCAAAGAATATATACATAAGATAACTGAAGGTAAAGGCAGCCAAATACAATACTAACAGTCATCCATTTGAAGATTTATTGAGTACCTTTAAGTGCACATAGTGAACAAGACCAAGAAGGTCCCTATGCTCACAGAGCTTAGGGTACAGAGAAGAAGACATTAACAGATCATCTCTTATCCCATTAGTAGTATATCCAATGTATGACTGAAATGTGATTAGGGCTCTAAAAGGAAGGAACTGGGTGCTAGGAGACAATATAGAAATGAGACAAATTTAGATTAGAGGGCTAAGGAAGTATTTCTGAAGAAATGAAATTTAATTTGAGATCCAAAAGATAAGTGGGAGCCATCCATACATGAGGGAGAAAACAGTTACAGAGACAGACCTTGAGACTTGATGTCCCCAAGAAACCAGAAAACAGAGTGGCTGAAACAGAGTGAGGGAGGGGAACATTGAAGCTAGGGGCAAGGCATGATCAAGACCAGACAGGCCCTTGAAAGTGAGCTAAGGAATGGGAAGGATAGGAAGGTGTTGAAAGGTCTTGACTGAAGGAGATACATCTTCATATTTAGGTTCCATGAAGATCACTCAAGCTCCTTGCAATATAGATTAGAAGTAAGCAGGAGAAGAAACAGGAAAACCAGTGAGACATGACAGAGACTTTGACAAGGGCAGTGGCAGTGGAGGTTGATTTTAGAGGCAAAATTAATAGAACATAAAGACAAACTGGATGTGTGACTTGTTGTAAAGAATAAGGCAAGGATGATTGTCACACTTATGACTTAAGCAAATGCCCAATGAAGCAATTTACTGAGGTGGGGGAGACTGCGGGGGAAAAGATAAAGGTATAGTTTTAAACATTTATGTATTCAACAAATATTAATTTAGTACCTACTGTGTTCCACACGGGTTAAGCCTGAGATGCTTCTAAAGGTCTAAGTGCTGATGGTGCCACCTAACAGACTAGTCTGGGATAGGTCAGAGTACAGCATAAGCAAGAAACCAAACCTAACAGTGAACAGGACAAGCAGACAGACTGAATATCAGCAAGGAAGCACAGACATCCAGGATGTCTCCAAGATAAATTAGGTAGACAGTCAATCATTTTTCTAAGGTGGGGGAATGGTTTAGGGATGGGGAAGAAAGAATCAAGAGTTCAATCTTAGACATGTTCAGTGTGAGATACTTCTGAAACCTCCAAGTGTCTGTAGAAGGGAATGATTGGTCATGCGGATTGAGAAATCTCAAGAGAGAAGGGCAGAAATGAATTGAACTGTGTTTGACATAAAAATGAGATTTACAGCCAAAGGAACATAGGAGAACACCCAGGGAGACAGGGAGTATGGAAAAAAATAACTGAAAAATATTTTATTTACAATGGCAACAAGAATCCTGAAGTACCTAGAAATAAATCAAAGACTAAAATGTACGGATTGTTTTGACCAAAAATTTCAAAACTTCAGTGAAAGTATAAAAGAATGCATGAATAAATAGAAGGAAAAATTGTCCATAGATAGAAAAAAATCTTTATCATAAAGATATAAACATTTCCAAAGTGAGTTCATAACTTCATGCATTTCTTACTAAAATCACCAAAGGTCTTTTGTGGTATATGATGATCTGATTTGATGGAAGGGCAAAGGAAAATCAAAGGACTAAGAAAATTCTGGGGCCGGGCGCTGTGGCTCATGCCTGTAATCCCAGTACTTCGGGAGGCCAAGGCAGGCAGATCATGAGGTCAGGAGATCAAGACCATCCTGGCTAACACGGTGAAACCCTGTCTCTACTAAAAATACAAAAAATTAGCCAGACATGGTGGCGGGCACCTGTAGTCCCAGCTACTTGGGAGGCTAAGGCAGGAGAATGGCATAAACCCGGGAGGCCAGGCTTGCAGTGAGCAGAGATCACGCCACTGCACTCCAGCCTGGGTGACAGAGCAAGACTCTGTCTCAAAAAAAAAGGAAAAAAGAAAAAGAAAATTCTGAAAAGAATGACAGGACTTTTCATACCAGATATCCAAACACATTACTAAGCAATAGTAATTAAAATAGTGTGCCATTGCCCAGAAACAGACAAGTGGAACAGTTCTATTCAAAAATAGAACTCAGAAACACATCCGTATTAACAAGAGAACTTGATATATGATAGGAATATTATTATAAATTGGTAGGGGACAGATGGATTCTTCAACAAATAATGTTGATAAAATTAACTTGCAAGGAGAAGTGATTACATCACAATTAAAAACTACTGGCTGGGCATGGTAGCTCATGCTTGTAATCCCAGTATTTTGGGAGGCTGAGGCAGAATCATTTGAGGCCAGGCTGGAGTTTGAGACAAGCCTGGGCAACATAGCAAGACTATCCTTACATTTTTTTTTTAATTAGCTTGGCATGATATCACATGCCTGTAGTCCCAGCTACTCAGAAGGCTGAGGTGAAAGGATCTCTTGAGCCTGGGAGATGGCGGTAGCAGTGAGCTATGATCACAACACGGCACTCTAGCCAGGGCAGCAAAGCCAGACCCTGTCTCTAAAAACAGAAGTTAAAAAACAAATAAAAGCTACTGTACATCAAAAGACACAATAAACATAGTCAAAAGTTAAGGAACACTGGGAGAACGCAACACACATAATATACAAATAATTCCTACCCAGAATATTTAAAGAACTCTTACAAATCATTAAGAAAAAGCAACCCAAAAGAAAATTGGGCAAATCATATGAAAAGGCAATTTACACAGGAGGAAGTCACGGATGACCCATAAGCAAATAAAAATTCATTCAAACTCATCAATTATCAAAAAGACAGAGATTATAACAATTGATACCATTCTACAAGAATCAAGAAGATGGGTAAAAGTTAAATAGCCTGACATCAAGTGAAGAGAGTCCGTAGACAAACAGGAACCCACACACACAGTTGGGGAAGAGCCCCTTCGGAGGAAGTGGCTGGAAGTATAGTATGTACTTTCATACTATACCCTACACATACACTACACATGTGTATAGTAGCATGGATCACAACAGAGGGAGTATTTTTATTTATTTTATTTTATTTAATAGAGTCAGGAAATGGATGGACTACCCTAAAAAAAGACAAGAAGAAATTAGAACAAATGCCCTAGAAAAAAAATTACAATAGCAAACACGTGGAATGAGATACAAACCAGGCACTGTTCAAGGGCTTTACGTATTTAACTTATTTCATCCTCATAACCTCATAATAGCCCCGTTTTGCAAATGAGAGATTCAGAGAAGTCAGATAACTCAACCAAGATCACAGAGCTAGTAAATGGAGTCCCAGGACCCCAACAAAGGTAAACTAGAATGTGTGCCTAACCCTGACACTATGCTCCTTCTAACACAGCAAACTTGAACAGGAGGAAAGCAAATCATACAGACTATTTTATAGACTAAAAGGATTATTTTACACAGCTGAGGTTACAAGTTAAAAGACCAGTGCTGGTATAGAAGAAAATATTCCAACATATAAACGTATAAAGTTTTAGTAACCAGGATGTTTACATTAAAAACAAACTGTAAATTTAAAAGAAAAGTAGACAAATGGAGAAATAATAGAAAATGAGGTATCTTTTATAGCTAGCAATCATATTACAAATATTCTTAACTATGTAGTACTCAGAGAAAGGCAAAGGACAGTAAGGAAGCATCGTTTGTGTCCATCCTGATTGGTCCTCAAAAACAGGGGAAATGACGTCAGGTAGGGGGGTAGGGAGAAGCAGCGAATCAGAGGCACTGGCGAGGGAGGTGGGTCCATTCAACCACCACTGACTGGATTGGCACTTGGTGAGAGGAACGCCCACAGGCCGGTGAGCCCCGGGCTGTCAGAAAGAACCCACGACTTCCTGCAAGTGAGGAGTGCACACGGGTGCTTCTACAAGGGCTATTTTGGAATAATAACTGGGGGTCCAAAGATTCCACTTCTGGTCCAGGTTTTCACATATGCCTTTCAAAAACTTTCATAGCCTTCCAAAAACTGCTCAGCCCCAACTCCTTAGCTGTGATAAAAATTATCCATGTTTCCTGAAGAGTAATTTCATTCCACATTCACCCTTAGAGACCTTTAGTAGTCTCTAAAACCTTGCTAATCCTCTCAGACCAGAGGCTGAGCCTTTTTCTCTGAGTGTAGATTCACACACTAAAAAACAATGGCTTCTGTGTTCGTCAGTCCACAGCAGCAAAAACACAAAAATGTAGGACCCAAAGGTTAGCTGTAACTACCACATGCTGTCTCTAAAGATGTCATTATCTGTCTGTCCTTGTTTATCCATTTGTCTCCGTGACAACGATTATGTTTACAAATTAGTACAATAAATGTTGAACAGTAGATTGTTGGTGACAAACCAGTGCCCGGTAATGGAAAATTTCATAAACTTATTTATTTGGAATCTGGGTGCTTTTCCACAGAAAGCAGCAAGATGTCAAAATCTAATACTGATGTGGGGACCTGCTAAGACTATGAAAAAATGAAAACATCAGAGAGTCCTAATTATTTTGAAGGCCCATGTGGGGACACAAAACAAAGCCATGTTAAATGCCCTCATTGTTTTGCTTTGTTTTAGGCAACAAGGACCAACTAATGTGGTCCAAGAACCACACTGCCCACCTGCAACTATCTCATAAAGTTGTGCAAAAGTCCCTTCTGATGAACAAACTCTACCTGCTTCCAGCTATTCTAAGGGAAAGGAAACGGTGTGACCTAAGGTTGTTATCTTTAGCACACAGATAATTTATTTAGCAACATTTCAGGAGTAAAACCTTCACTTATTATAGTGGGGCCAGATAAACATTCAAGAAGTGCAGTAGTTTTCTGAATGTTACGTAAATAACATGATACCCTTCAGTTTCTTGTATCTAAAATTATACAATACATGGTTGTAGCTTATGAACACTCAAATTTAGCCTGAAATTGTATGTGGATGAATATTCCACAGGCTGAGGGGACAGGCGGGCCCAGCTGGTCTCTCCGTTTCTTTGCTGGCCAGCCCTGACTCTAGACTCACTTTTCCCTTATCTATCCACCAAGTTGCCACAGAGATGACGTGAAATTGATTATATCTGTCCCTACTCAAAAACTTTAAGGGTCCCCTCAGTTACAGAACCAAGTACTTGTTTCTCAATTAATATGCCACATAGACCCCTCATGGCTTGGTCTCTGTCCTTCACCTCCCACACCATTTCTTGCTGGTACAGGCCAGAAGCATTATCCTGTGATTAGAAGATGGACCTTTCCCTGGAATGCCTTTTCCCCATCATGCTTGTGTGGTAAATACCTATTCATCCTTAACAACCCAGCTGAGGTCTTACCTCATCAGGATTTGATCCCCCAAAAAGATCTGTCCCTCTCTGGGCCATCTTTATAACTTGTACATACTTCTATTTGTGGATTATGTTATAACAATGTGGCTACATGTCTGTGACCTCAGCATGAGCTCTTTGAGGACAGAGTTTCTGTCTGAATCCTCAGCGTTCTGTTTCACCATCCGCTCAATGAATGAACGTTGAAACTGATTGGATTGAAAGTGTCTTAAAAATCCCCAGGTGTTTCTGTCCCCTGGGATGTTATGTAGGACTTGGGCTGCTTTTGTCAGGTTCCCAGCAAGGGTAGTTTAAAAATTAAGGTTTTGGCATAAAATTGTCTCTCCATAGAAAGCATCCTAATTTCAAAGTGCACTAGGTTTTACAATTATCTGCCTTTCTTAATCCAGTGTTTGTGGTGTAAGAAATAAAGAAATAAGGATGGTTTGTTTCTCCTATGAAAATGATAGGATTTTGAATGTATACATATGTAGGTAAAACAAATCGTCTTATAATTCTTTCTTGGATGATGGGGAAGACAACCAATCTCCCAAGTTGTATTGCTTTATAGAAAAACCTAAATGATCTATGGTCACAGCAGGGGACTTAAGAAGAGAACTCAGATTATCTGATGGGTTAAATTATCGCTCCACCTACAACTAGTGAATGGTGATAGCTACTAAGCTGCCTTGGGTTTTCCAGGGGTTCCATTCTTTGAGAGACAAAGAAGAGGCCAAGCTAGAGACACAAGCTGAAATAAGCACTAGGTTGCTGACCACCCTATTCCCAAATTTTGTGTTCAAGACCATCATCTGAATCACGCAATAGCAATTACACTGGTAGACTTCCTTGGCTGAATGAAATGCCACTTATCTCTGTTCCATTTTGCAATCTCTATGCCTCCATCTTTATACTTACCATGTTATATTAAAATCATTCATTCCTTCAAAAAAGCAGTCACTGAGCACATATGATAAGGCAAACATAATGTTAGCCCCTGACAATATGAAAATGAACAAAGACCCTGACCTCAGGAGTGCACATTCTAGCAAGGAGGACACACGTTAAACAAGTACCATCTTCAGAAGTAGTTGTTTAATTAGATTTGTGACTAGTGCCTTGAAGGAAAAATACAGTTGGCAATGAGTCTATATAGATAAGGATCTTAACTAGGATAAGAGGTCAGGGAAGGCTTCTTGGAGGGTAGGAGCTGAAGAGTGAGTCAATGTTACTGCAGCAGAGGGAGGAGTAAGCCTAGAGTGTTTGGGACAGAAGGCTCTGAGTTGGGGTTGAGGAGGTACATTTGAGGACTTAGAACAAGACCAGTGCGGCTGTAACAATGTATGTAGGAAGGAGAGTGGAGCAGGATGGGCTGGAGAGGAAATCAGAGGCTGAGTTGTGAACTGACATGCTTTGTAGGTCAAAAAATACTAGGAGGGAGGGAAATCTTTAATATACTGAAGGATATTAAAGTAGAAATATGTCATAATCAGAGGTGCATTTTTGTAAGCTTACTTCCATAGCTTTGAGGAAAATAGTTTTTGTGGGCAAAGCCCATTCCAGGAGGCCATGTGACTAATGATGGTGGTGACAAAATATTCCAAGAGTAGAATTAACAAGACTTGGTAATTCGTTGCACATAAGAAGTGGTAATGAGAAGGAGTCAACGGTATATCCAAGGTATGTCGTTTGAGCAATTAGATAGGTGTTGGAAGTATCTACTGTAGAAAAAGAAGGTTTGGGGAAAAAACAGAAGCATGAGTTCACGTTTAATGCATTCAAGTAGAGGTGTTTGAAGGCTTCTAGATGAAGATGTCATGTGAATAGTTCAGAGGAGAAGTTGGCTAGAGATAGAATTTGAAAGTTGTTGGAGTATAGGTAGCAATTGAAGCCATGATAGTGGATGGGATTGCTTTGGTGGCTGAATGAGAGAGGTAGAAGAGAAACTAGGAGCATGTGACATCATGGGAATCAAAGGGAAAAAGTATTTCAATAGAAGAAATGGTCCACTTTGTAGAATGACTCTGAAAGGTGGCGTGAGATGAGGACAACAAGAGTACATTTGATTAAGTGGTATGAAAATTATTGGTGACTTTAGCAAGAGTTGATTCTATGGAGTTGTTGAAACAGAAGTTGAATTTGAGGATTTATGGAGGGAATAGAGACTAAAGATAGAAAGAGAAACTATGGGCAACCCAGCCCAGAAATTTGAGAACAGTGGGAGAGACTGGTAGTAGCCAGAGAAGCATGTGGTTTGCAAAGGGTCCTTTGTGGGGACAGAGGGAGATGTTTCGCTGGTTTGTTGAGTTGCTTGTAGTAATGAGATAAATTGGAGCATGCACAAGTGCTAATGGGAAGTAGAGAGGAAGAAACAGAAATAATATCAGAAAGAAAGGAAATAATTAATATTCTTGAGAAAAACCTGAGGAGCTAGAGTGCAGACCACATGCAAAATCGTTGGCCTTTGTTAGAAGTGAGAAGACTTTTGACCGTATGAAGTCTCCATCTAATAGTTTCCATTTTTCCAGTGAAATGGAAAAATGCTGAGAAAAACAGAGTTGGAGGCTTGAGAGGAATAGAATGGGTTTAAGAGAGATTTTGTAGAAATTAAACTGGCCAGTTTTGAGAGTCTAGTTGAGGTCACTGACCATTAATTTGCAGAAATACAAATCTGCTTCACTCTGTTATTCTTTAGTTTTTCTTAGCAGCCTGGGTGTAGACATAGAGGAGATGGTTAGGTTCATCCCGGGTGGAATTCGCCAGACAATTTGCAAGAGAAAAATTGAAGTAATGGATCTTAGAATCTATCAGTAATGTGAAGAAAATAGAAGGTAGAAAAAGGTGATAGATGAATGGATAGGTAAATGAATGGGAGGTGAAAGGGCAAGTCAACTAGAAGCACCTAGTGAAAGAAGACTTGTAATGGGGTACGTATAACAAATGAAAAGAAAGGAAGATGGTGAATGAGATGCTAGATGTTTGCACTGTTTGGTTGATGGAGTAGTTTCAGGTATTGACAATGGTCACACAATGACAATAGATGGATGAGCAGAGTGGGTAATTCACTGGAGTGGTGAATAGTTCATTCAAGTAAATAGTAAAGTCACCTAAGTGGAGAGGGAGTGGGCAGCCCAGTGAAAAACCATCAGCAAAGGAGGAGGTGCGACTTGGAGGCCCAGTGAAGTCTGGCAGGAATGCAGCACGAGCTTCAAAATGCAGAGATTTAACTAGAGGGTGAAGGCATGGTAGCCTAAAAGTGGCAATGGGGAGGACACTGACCACACTCTCAAACCTGGAGCTACCTGGAGTGTAAAGTGGCCGCCATTTGAAAGGCTAACACATAAAGCCTTGTTCTCAGAGAACAGGCTAGATTCAGTTAACACAAAAAGATGGAAGGACTCTCCTGCAGAGAGTTTGGGAATATAAAGGGAGGAAGTCTGTTTACCAGAGAATGGCTGTTCCACTGTGCATGATATGTGGGTTTGTCAAGTACAGACACACGGTGGCTTGGGCCATAGACCCTCTGGGGTAGATAAATTTTTTTTATATATATTTCTGCTCCCAGAACCTAGAATAGGGTGAGCCACCTGGACATACTAAAGAAGTATTTAACTCTTACTGAAAATTTGATCGCTCATTCTTTTGCTAATTCTGCATTCTACTGTGACATTCTGAATACTAGTCATCATTACACAACAATTTAGATGCAGATCCAAAAGGCTATAAGCAATTCATTTGTACCTGTATTTTCATCCGTACACATCTGCTGATTGGATCTCTGTTATGAGCTTGTCTTGGTATCATTTGCTTCTTTTTTTTTTTCCTGAAAGTGAAGCAGTAGAATATGCTCTGGTTAATACAGTGTTTTGGTTACTCAGGTTGCAGGTAATTCAAGTGTGTTATACATGGAGCTTCACTCTCACAATCCTAGGGAGCATTATGACGTTTGATCTACATGCCATCTGACAGCTGAGGGATGGAGGAAAGATATAGTCACAAAATCACATGTGAACTTTTAATAACCACCTTAACATTATACAGAAAAAAAATGCTATATGTCCAGTTAATTCACTGTCATTATATAGAAAATCTGTAGTTCTTTTTTCATTTCTCCTAGTAAAGTTGAGCTTTACAAGCCTAATTTTTGCTTATAAACTTGATAAATGAAATTCCAGAGTCTGGGTCTAAACACACAAATCTTCACAATCAAATAAATCATCCCAAGAAAGGAGCTTAAGGAATATCCTCCTCCTTTTCTATGACTCTCAAAGAAGACATGTGTTCTTTGTGCTGTAAATTACAGGAAAAAATCCAATTTGATAAAGCATTAAATTGAGAAGTTCCAGAGGATATTAATATTGTTTTCCTATGAAATATGGAAGTTTACATGACTATTCATAACCTTTGGTCCCGTTCCTTATTAATATATATCAGATCTTGGAAGGGCTATTTGAAAGAAAAAAAAGGTCTTATAAGATTATAAAGATTCTAGACACAAAAATAGCCTCCAAAAGAACCCTGTAATTCTGATTGGTTCTCTTAGTTGATCATTTTTATTCTAGTAATAAGGATGTAATTGAAAACTTTGTGTAACGAACTATAGAAATCCTTGTAAGAGTTTGAAGTGAAATCAGATAAGGATCACTAGCATGTTTCTTTTCTCCCCTCTGCTTAACAGAATAATTGAAATCCTATGAGTCTACAAGCTTCTTATTTAGAAAAATGATCAGGGCCGTGCACGGTGGCTCACGCCTGTAATCCCAGCACTTTGGGACGCCGAGGCAGGTGGATCATGAGGTCAGGAGTTTGAGACCAGTTGGCTAAGATGGTGAAACCCCGTCTCTACTAAAAATACAAAAATTAGTCAGGCGCAGTGGCAGGCGCCTGTAATCCCAGCTACTTGGGAGGCTGAGGCAGGAGAATCGCTTGAACCCGAGAGGCGGAGGTTGCAGTGAGCCGAGATTATACCACTGCACTTTAGCCTGGGTGACATAGCAAGACTCCATCTCGAAAGAGAGAGAGAGAGAGAGAGAGAGAGAGAGAGAGAGAGAGAGAGAAAGAAAGAAAGAAAAAGAAAGAAAGAAAGAAAGAAAGAAAGAAAGAAAGAAAGAAAGAAAGAAAGAAAGAAAGAAAGAAAGAAAGAAAGAAAGAAAGAAAGAAAGAAAGAAAGAGGGAAACAGAGAGAGAGAGAGGGAGGGAGGGAAAGAAAGAAAGAGAAAAATGATCAGTTGTGATATAGTAGCAAGTATTGAATTTAAACTCCTGCTGAAACAATAAAGCTGAAAAAAATACACAGAAGAATTATTCTCAGGCACTGGATGGCAATCATTGCAGGGCTATGATCCTTGAGAGAAAGGAAGCAAAACTCCACATTCATCCTGGTTTTTTCTGTGAATATTTTTCAATCTGCTGTACAGGAAAAAACATTCCAAGGAGAGATGGGAAGAAACAGGGGTAGGAGTTAGGGGGTGCTAAGGCCACGGGAATCTGGAAGGGTGGAGGGGAGAATAATAGACAATAGGGAACCAGTGGGAAAATATCCAGTCATGTGTTGCTTAATGACAGGGATAAATCCTGAGAACTGAATCATTAGACAATTTTGTCATTGCACAAACATCATAGATGGTTTAGCCTGCTACACACCTAGACTATATGGTATAGCCTATTGCTCCCAGGCTACACACCTGTACAGCATGTAACTATACTGAATACTGTAGGCAACTGTAATGCAACAGTAATTTAACGATTTGCATATTGAAACATATCTAAAATGGAAAATGTACAGTAAAATGCAATATAAAAGATTTAAAATGGTACAGCTATATAGGGCACTTACCATGAATGGAGCTTGCAAGCCCAGAAGTTGCTCTGGTTGAATCAGTAAATGAATGGTGGGTAAATGTGAAGGCCTAGGACATTACAGTATACACTATAGACTTTATAAATGCTATACACTTAGGCTACACTAGAATTATTTTTTTAATTTTTTCTTCTTCAAAAATAAATGTTAGCTTACCGTAACTTTTTACTTTATAAACTTGAATTTTCTTAACTTTTTGACTCTTTTGTAATAACACTTAGCTTAAAACACATCATGTAGCTATCATGTAGCTATAGAAAATTATTTTCTCTTTATATTCTTATTCTATAAGCTTTTTTCTATTTTTAAAATTTTTAATTTATTTTTTACTTTTTAAACTTCTTTCTTAAAAACTAAGATACAAACACACACATTAGCCTAGGCCTACACAGGGCCAAGACTGTCAATATCACTGTCTTCTACCTCCACCTGACATCCCACTGGAAGTTCTTCAGGGACAATAACACACATGGAGCTGTCATCTCCTATGACAACACTGTCTTCTTCTGGAACACCTCCTGAAGAACCTGCCTGAGGCTGTTTTACAGCTACCTTTTTTTAATACACGTAGAAGGAGCACATTCTAAAATAACAATATAAAGTATATTATAATAAATACACAAACAAGTAACATAGTCATTTATCATCATTACCAAGTATTATGTACTGTACATAATTGTATGTGCTATACTTTTATACAATTGGCAGCACAGTAGATTTGTTTACACCAGCATTACCACAAACAGATGAGTAATGTGTTATGATGTTATGACAGCCATGGCATCACTAGATGATACGAATTTTTCAGCTGTATTATAATCTTATGGGACCACCACTGTCATTGACCAAAACACTTTATGCAGTGCATGACTGTATATAATTTCTCTCAGATCCTTGGCCAAATCCAAAGTTGCACAATTACAGGGTGAAACTGTGGGAAGCCCCTTAAAAACTCTTGCTAAGAGGCTGATAACCAAGCAGAAATACCTGAATTCACATATTAATGAGGAGACATTGTGAGACCTTGGTGAACATCCCAATCTTTTGAGACCCCAGAAAGCTCTCACCCTAGAATAGGGACAACTCATAGAAGTAAATGCAAAAATAAAATAGGTCTGACCTAGCAAGGCCTAAAACCAAGACTTGGCAGGATCAGAGTGGCTCTCTGGTAATTTAATGTAATCCAGAACCTCTATAATCTATTATCCACAATGTCCAGCATACAATAAGAATTACCAGACATTTAAAGAAACAGGAAAAGGATACCAAATTTTTTTTAACGGTCAATGCAGACCCAGAGATTATCATTATTGATATGTTAAAGAAAGTAGAGAAAAGATAAACATAATGTATGACAAAATGAGGCTTTTCCATAAAAAATAAGAATTTTTTTTAAAAATCAAACAAAATAAATCAATCACCATGTGGGGAAGCAGAAGGAATCCAAGATGGAATGCAGGCTGCGACTAATGAAACTGACTACAATAAATAAATCAAATGAAATGAATCACATAACCACACTGAAGGAAAGGGGGAAAAAAGAATATGGCTGAAGTAACTTTGAAAAATAGTTTAGATAATCCTACAATAGTAGAATTAAGCAAATAAATACATTATAGATAATGAGAATCCAGTTTCTTACTATCCAAAGAATGAGGTTATAAAAAAGGAAAGGAAGAAGGCTAGAATGAAACTTGTGCTGCTAGATTGGAGTCAGAAATACAGAAATAAATATAGGTGTGTGCATATGTAAGTTAGTATACACACACAGATTTCCTAGCTCTGTCTGCTGAGAAGCTTTAGAAGAAGTAACACCCCAATAGCAAGGAATACACCAGATATGGTTTGGCTCTGTATCCCCACCAAATCTCATGTTACAATGCAATCTCCCGAGTTGGAAGTGGACCCTGGTGGGAGGCAATTGGATCATGGTTTCTCATGAATGGTTTAGCAGCGTCCCCCTTGGTACTGTCCTCATGATAGTGAGTTCTCATGATATCTGGTTGCTTAAAAGTGTGCAGCACCTCCTCCCTCTCTCTCTTTCTCTCTCTCTCCTGCTCTCACCACCTGAGATGTCTCACTTACCCTTTGCCTTCTGTGATGATTGGAAGCTTCCTGAGGCCTCCCCAGAAACAGAAGCTGCTATGCTTCCTGTACAGCCTGCAGAACCATGAGCCAACTAAGCTTCTTTTTTTATATAAATTACCTAGTGTCAGATATTTCTTTATAGCAATGCAAGAATGAACTGATACAACAAGTAACACCCAAATTTTGTTTTTTAAACTACCATCAGTGTACTAGGCTAGACTGGTAAAGTGTCCAATAAAAGGAACCATGGCTTATTGAAGAGGTGATTGATTTGAGACTGAGAGAAAATACAAGTTTATCCTGGAACAAATTGTGATGTCAGAAAATGCTCAGAGAGGTTGGCAACATGTGAAAAAGGCACAGGAGCTAACCTAAAAGAGCTCCTACCAAAGTTATTTGAGCAAGAAGGTAAATAAGAATAGTATTGGATTATAAACCAAGGAATAAGATAAATATTGTTGGGCCTATACTGATATAAATAAATAACTGAATAAATAAATAAATGGAGTAGAAGAGATAATCTTCCTTAAAGAATCATTCCAATTAATAAATGTAGAAGCAATGAGGGAAATAGAAAATCACTATTAGAATACCACAATAATAATTTCTGCAAGCATCATTGACTAATGGATGCTAAAATTAGTAGATGAAAGTGTAAGGAGAAACACAATATTTGTATCATCTCCAAATATCCCCCCAAGAAATATTAACTAACTGAAAAAAAAAGAACAATCACTTTAAAGTGGAGAAATCTGGGAAGTATCATCTCAGCCAAATGATCAAGGTTAACATCACCAGTAATAAGACAGATCATCCTCATTTATTCTCTGATATGAGAAGCACATATCATCTCTGTGTAATTCTTTTCAATAATATATAACTTCAACCTAATCATGAAAAGACATCAGAAAAATTCAAATTGAAGGACACTATACATAACTTATCAATGTTTTTTAAAAGTCTCAAGGTCATGAAAGACAAGGAAAAACTGAGGAATTGTCACAGGTTAGAGAAAATTAAAGAGACCTGATAACTAAATGCAATGCAGTATCCTGGATTAGTGCCTGACAGAAAAAGAACATTAGTGGGAAAGCTTGTGAAATATGATTAGACTCTATAGTTAATTAATAATGTATCAATGTTAATTTATTAGTTTTATTAGTTGTGCTACACAGTAACATAAGATGTCAACATTAAAGAAAGCAACGTAAAGGGCATACTGCATGTATTCACAACGTGGGTAATATCCCCTCCAAGAGATGAAAACTGGATCTTGAGGGGGGCAAAAAAAACTTACTTGTTTTATTTAATTTTTTTTCAATCGCAGACCTACATGAGAATTCTCTTTTTATGTGCAAAGCACAAATATGTACAATACATAAACAGACATACTGTACATCTGTAGTATTAAAATTTAATGGAAGGGGAGAAGCAATTAGGGAAAAATGGCTTTTTAGGGGGATGATGTGTATAATTCAGGTGTTCCATGTATAGTCATCTGCCATATAACAACATTTCAGTCAATCAGGGATTATTTAAACAATGGCGGCCCCATGAGATTATAATATTGTATTTTTATTGTATCTTTTCTATGTTTACACATTCAAATATTTACCATTGTGTAAAGTAGCCTGTACCATCCAGGTTTGTGTAAGTACACTCTATAACATTCATACAATGACTAAATTGTCCAATGTCTCATTTCTCAGAACGTATCCTCGTTGTTAACCAACACATCACTGTAATTTGAGTCTGTGTTTCATTTAAGTTAATGCCATCCATGTGTTTTTATTAAATAACTTACTTAAACCATCAAGTGCCAGTGACTGGAATTTGAGTAATTTGAGTCTGTGTTTCATTTAAGTTAATGCCATTTATATGTTTTTATGACAATAACTTACATAAACCATCAAGTGTCAGTGATTGGAGTAGGAACTCTCAAATCCCTTGTTTGGAACATTCAGAAAACCAGCCAAGTGAAGAAAAATAGAGCTAAAAATAGAGCTAAAAAACATATTTAGCTCCTGTCTCTCTGTATTTCAACCATATTCAATTGTCTCAATGCATTATGGCTCCTTCTACCTTGGACTGGTATTTCCAGAAATACCCTCCCCAGCTCACTTTACTTGTGTAACAGTTGCCCAAGAATACAAGATTTCAAGTCAAATATGCCTCCCTCAGGGAAAACCTTCTTAGCCACTTAGTCTAGATTAACTCTCAAGCACCCTTATTACACAACCTTATAGCTTCCTGTGCTGCTTCTCCTTTGTTTTTATGGTGTAGAGTGTGTGATGTTTTGATACATATATTCTGTGGGAAATGATCTTATTTTCTGTATTCTTTCTTGATGCTCTGGCATCTGGGGCATTGCTGACCCTGGAGATGCTGCCCCTCCCACGGCTAGCTGATTCCTAGAGATAGCAATTGCCTCTCCTGTGAGCGGCCATTTATATGCAAATCAACCAGTCCAGAACCCAAATTCACCAACTACCTCCTTTATTGAGCTCTTACAAGTTGAACTAATATTCTTCTGCCCTTATCACTCCAGGACCAGATACCAGACAGCTCCTACACCTCAGAGCCCCATGAAATTATTCAAACTAGCCAATCTTAAGCATGCCTCTCCTGCTTACTCTGCCTAGACCATTTCTCCCAACAAAAACCATAATAAAGGCTCTCACCCATGCTTTTTCACCCTCACACCTTCTGACTCCTGACCTAAGACCTTGGTGCTTCCCCATGTGGCCAGGTGGCCCTTCCCCACGTTCCCCCTCCTCCTGGAAGTGATGAGTAAAACACTGTCTTTTCAATGGCAACCATCTCCTGATCTGGTTGGCCTCACCATGCCTGAACAAAAACAAAATCAGAAGTACATTTTAAAACAGGAAGATTCCTTAACCACCCAGAGCACAGCTGACACCAGGTATTTAGCTAATGCTTTAAGGGTGACAGAAGCAACAGAAGCCAGAGTGGCCTGCACAGCTATTATAAGAAGTCACTCTTGCAGCACACAATGGGATCTAATCCTAGGGGCCAAGTACAGCCCCACAAATTTCCACGTTGTGGGAAGCAGCTTAACCCCTATCCACAAGACTCTCTGGCCTCCCAACCCTTCCATGTTCTGGTCCCCAATTATTTTTTTTTCCCCTTTTGAGACAGAGTCCCAGTTTTCTTTTTGAGACAGTCACCCAGGCTGGAGTGCAGTGGCACGAACATGTCTTAATACAGCCTTTACCTACCAGGCTCAAGTGATCCTCAAGCCTCAGCCTCCAAAGTAGATGGGACTATAGGCACGCACTACCATGCTTGGTTAATTTTTGTATTTTTTGTGGAGATGGGGTCTCCCCATGTTGCCCAGGTTGTTCTTAAACTCCTGAGTTCAAGTGATCTGCCTGTCTCAGCCTCCCAAAGTGCTGGGATTACAGGCATGAGCCACCACGCCTGGCCAGTGGTCCCCAATTCTTTTGGCTGAGTGAGAGAAAGGGGCCCTCATTTTTACTCCAGGATGGTCCATCTTGGGAATATCTTTGAGTAGTCTTTTAAGTAGAAAACACTTTATCAAACTACAGAGTGACTTTCATGGCCCAGATGAAACAGTCATAATAGCTAATGCTACATTTTCCCAGTAGTTGAGTTCCTCAATATTAAATAGCACTATGTACAGAACTCCAAAATTTTAACCTAATTCGATATTTAGGAGAAAATAGTTAATCTATGTCATCCAGGGAACAGTCCTATTAAAGCCACAATATGTTCACAATACTACAAAGATCATACAATAGGTTAACCAACTGCCCTGCATTTAAATTTTTTATGACTTCGGTGTTTTCTCTGAAAAAAAAAAAAAAAAGGATATTTTATATTTGTTAATCTAAGGAATTCATGTCAGTAATTTTCTCAAAGTAAAGTAAGTCTGCTGGGAAGTCAAAGCCTCTGTCTCCAGAATGATAAAACTGCCAGCCACTTCCAAACAGAAGTTCTCTTACTTACAAAGGAAATGAGAGTTCTGTCTCTACCAGGAATCCCTCTCAGGGGTAGGGACTTGAAGTTAACCTTGGTGATTCTGAGGAAACCACCACGAGGTTCTCTATAGTAGTTATAGAAAACCCACTGGACTTGAGGACACCAGAAGCCCTCATCCACATGAGTGCAAACATATTGTGTAGAGAAATGAGCTCTGCTCTGCGCTTGCAGAGATGGTGGATCTGGTAACTGAGTCAATGCCTCTACACACCTGTTGCTTCTTGGGAGCGCTGTGGTGTCTATATCTCAGTATATGTTAGATTCCTTCTATGTGTAATTACTAGCTCTCTGGGTGTTGCCACTGGGCCATTGTAGCAGGTAATGCAGAACTGAATGAAAACAAGTGCAAGAGGGGCATGCCAGCATGCCAGAGGAGCAGCTGGGAAAGGACTCATGCCTCATGCCAGAGGAGGAGCTGGAAAAGAACTTGGAAGGGTGATGTTCCAGACCTGGGGTTGATAGAGACTGTTTCACTGAGGTTCTAATTATTATATTATTATTCACTACCTCATCTTTCTGAACCTCAATGATCATACTAGTAGTAATATAAGTCCAAATTAATTTTTTAATGGGCAGAGCTAACTCCGCCCCTACTACTAGGAAGATCTTTTTGTTAAGTTAACAAAGAGGACGCCAACCAGCCTGGAGTGTCTACCCAGGGAAACTCTATTGAGCCGTATCTGCTTTCAGCAAATGGTTGCACTTAGAAAGGAATTATTACATTTATTAAACTAATACTCAGAGAGCAGTAGACATGAATCCAACACACACAAGTAATGTAAATTGAATACCTCACTTTAAGCCTATAAGTTCATGTACAGGTCACTATAATTGCCATTTATAATCCAAGGGCAATACTTATACACTTTTGATGATTCCTTGGGAATTATCTGTAAAAGCTCTAGATTTTTAATTTTTGGCTATTTGGTGTACAAAGATTTTAGGTACTAATTTAAAATCCTAGTAACTATTAGGTAACAAGACCTTGAATTTTAAAATTGCATACTCAGATTCAAGTATGAATTTGGATTTGTGTGATCTAAAATGCAAGTATATTCCTTTGAAAACTGTATAATTGTGAGAAAAGTGCAGACCAAACCCATATTGAGGGACATTTAGCAAAATAACTGGCTTATACTCTCTAAAACTGTCTAGGTCAAAGCTTCCTCAGGTATGGTTCCAAATTAAAGGAGGCTAAGGGGACAGGACAACAAAAGGTCATGCATGGTTCTCAATTGGCTCCTTGGACAATTGATGAAATCTAGATATCGCTAGACTTAAAAATAGTATTTTCTCAATATTAATTTTCTAATTTTAATTAATTCTAATTAAAATAAATTTTAATTAAAATTAATTATATATGTGTGTATATATACATATATTATATATAATATATGTGTGTATATATACACACATATATTTTTATATATACACACATATATATGGATACAGAGAGAGAAAGAGAATGATAAAGGAAATATGGTAAAACAGGAATATCTGGGTAATTTGGGTGCACCTGACATTTTTTGCATTGTTTGCAACTTTTCTGAAAATCTGAAACAATTTTTGAAACTCACTCACCAACAAGTCTCCTGCTGTTCTAAATAGTCACGAAACAGCATATCCGCACACCTGGCAGCAGCCTGCTCTCTGCCTCCCTGATTTATTCACAAAGCATTAAAAAGTCCTTTCCCCATTTTCCTGCTAGTACTGTAGGCCAAGTTTATTACTGGCCTCCCTGACACATAATATTTTTTCCTTTCTCTGTCATCCATAGAACTGAAAACTCCCTGTTGTTTCGAAGATAATCTCTATCAGACAAAGCATTAGTGCCTTTCTGTTTAAGGTTGTTGGTCTACAGGGGGCAGAATTCCAAAAAGATTTGGGCTTTGTTGTTCCACTAACATCCCCCACACACATAAATCCAACTGTATGAGGAAAAAAATTGTTCCTAGATAAGAAGAAAAACTCATTTTTAAATCATGACAAATAATAAAAGAAGAAATAGAAAAAAGAAAAGAAAAGAAGCAGCATGAACTACCATCCATCTGGCTCCAGGAACACAGGGCTTTGAATCTGAGGAAATCTAAATGAGGGCTCAGAGCCTCTCCTTGGGCTCATACAATTTCCAAACATTAGCAGGAACATTCCAGGTGGCCCCCTGCCCACATCAGAATAAACGTGGTATCCTCTGTTCTTGTTTTCTCCATCCTTGTATGTCCTCCCCATCTTGACTATTCTTACAGAAAATTTTCCCTGGGATATAATGAAATGGCCCATACAAAAATGTACACTTGTCACTTAAAGATGAAAGTATAAAATGAAGTAAAATAAAAACCAATGGAATCCTCTTACCTTCAAACAGCAGTTGTTGTGTGAAACAGATTCCGCGTCTATACCAGGTCCCTAAGGGTTTGAGCCTACCTCAATGCATGCAGAATATATAGGGAGAGGTTATAGATCTGGGTTTTTCATTACACAAGGTGTTTTTGATGAGTCCTCAGCGAAGATCCACTTTAAAACAAAAGCTACACAAAGACTACAAAAAGGCCACACAAAGTTTAAACAAAAGGCTAAAGAAAGAGCAAACAAAAGCCAAAGAAAGTTTAAACAAAGAGTGAAACAAAGACAAAACAAAGGGCAAACAAAGACAAAAACAAAGAGCAAAAGAAAATCTAAACAAAAGCTAAGCTAAACTACAACCATATTACACACACACACACACACACACACACACACCCCACATTCACTGTACAGCCCCCCAGCATTCATGTATTCCAGCCTCCCACCTCCCACATCCCACATAATCAACATCCCATGTGAAAACTCACCCCTCAAAGTTCATTCCACACAAACTCCAGTTAAGTTCCACGCCAGGTCCAACCACACCACACACCAGCTCACCCCACCAAACCACATACCCTTCCACCAACATGCTACACCACCACATGTTGCAATCACATTGACAAATTCCAGGAGTTTTTATACTCCATGTAGATTAAATAACCATCCCCACTTCCTTCCCTAAAACACTCATGTATACCCAGAGATACACCCCAAAACTAACATTCACACACGCATGCCCTTGTACACTTGATTTAGCAAGAGTCTAATGCAGCCCAGTTACAACTAACATTGAATTTGGGAGTTTCCATGACAATTACCCTATGCATTCACATTTATAAAAACATGTATAAATCATCTCTCATGTTGAATAGTTTCTGCAAATGATGAATCTCATTAAATTCACAGTTTATTGGCTTCAGTCTTAGACACCGGCATTTCCTTATAATGTTCCTAAAATGTGGAGCCACACCTTTCTGTGCTCTGTTAAATGCCAGCAGTCCTGTAATTCTGCTTCTGCTATTTATTTTATATATGTAGAACTACCCACTAATAATTTGAAAGATGAAAGCTTACTTCTGAAACCAATCCAACCAACAGCAGCCTTGCCTTTTGGATTCCCAGAGCCCCCTGCATGACAGTGTAATATAAATGTCAACATTACCACCAAGTTTCTCTTTAGGCTCTTGTCTCAGTAAAGAATCAGCCAGGGAATCTTGAAGAGGTAATCCAGTGAGACTACAAACATTGACCATAAATCTCTCTGTACACTAACATTTTTGTTTTTGTTTTTGTTTTGAGATGGAATCTGGTTCTGTCCCCCAGGCTGGAGTGCAGTGGCACTATCTCAGCTCACTGCAACCTCCACCTCCCGGGTTCAAGCTAGTCTCCTGCCTCAGCCTCCTGAGCAGCTGGGACTACAGATGCCCACAACCATGCCTGACTAATTTTTGTATTTTTAGTAGAGACAGGGTTTTGCCATGTTGCCCAGGCTGGTCTCAAACTCCTGACCTCAGGTAATTAGCCTGCCTTAGCCTCCCAAAGTGTTGTGATTACAGGCTTGAGCCACTGCGCCCGGCCTCTTCATACACTGACTTTATAGTTAGTTAAACATTCTTTCTCTGAGTAAATGAGTTACAGACGTATGCTGATTGATTCACTCCCACTGTGATGCCAGTATTTTGCTTGTATTGTATTGACTGTGACTGGGGGCTGGGGAGTAGGGTAGGGTGGTTTAGAGTTTGAAATCTGGAGGCCCTGACACTGGGATCATCACAGGACCCACCTCAAGGATTTGAGTGAGGACTAAATCAGTTGATATGTTTGCACTGGTGGAAAGACAGTATTGTCAACTGTAGCCAAAGTTTCTGTGGGAAAATCCTCTGCAGTGTTAGCAAGTTTCTTAATTGTAACTGTGAGTCCTGGAAGGTCTTGCTCTATGTGGAACACAGGCTGCCATTCAAGAAGAGTGACCCTGACTCAGACATGGCCTCCCCAGTGGTTCTGGGAGTGAGAGTGCCACCGCACTAAGGGCAAGCACTAACATTTAACTAGAAATAGAAAGAGATGGCATTACGAGCATTTTGTGAAATCTCCATAGTTGGGTTGCATAAATTATATATCACCCTGTATATGGTGGAGTAGAAGATCAAAGATGAGACTTCCCCAAAATGTGTCATTAAGAACTTTTGTTGGAAAGATTTGAGAAGCAGAGGGTCTTTAATAAAGATAGAGTTTTGTAATATATCTACTGGATCTTGTATTTTTTAAATAGCCTGAATTAGTCTTGTTATTTTGTGAATAGAAAACAAATCCTTACAACTGCCACCCGCCTCTGTTGGTAACCTTCTTTAGGGCCAGGGCCGTAAGAGTTGCATTGGTGCAGGACTCTGTGTGCCAGGCATTCGGGCCATATACTAAGTAATTCACACAAATAGTCATTTATATACCTATTTATGGTAGGTTATTGGCTTCCTTTTAAGGGTGTAGTTTTCTTACATTCTACTTTTTCCTCTCCCTTTTCTCTTACCTACTGAATGTAGTTAGTTAATATTTATATTATTATAAATATGTAAATATTCTCTCCTACAGAACCTTGTGATTAACTACGATTGTTTCCTTTCTTTGTACAAATTTCTTGTTCCTGGAATTAATAATCACCCCATTTTTAATTTTATTCATTTATTTTAATCTGCTTAGTTTTAAATTTTACACTTCATCATTTTTTCCAAATATTCCAACAGATCTGTCAACTATCTGCTAATAAATTCTAAGCATTCCAATATACTGAATGATCTTTCACATCTATTGTCATCTCGTTCAGATTTCAGGCTGGTTGCTCTCTAGACCCGACGCAGGCCTGGGTCTTCCCTTCATTGCTTTGCTGGAAAGAGATCACCTTGTCCAGGATCCCATGCCATCCTCACCTTTCCGAAGCATGCCTTACAATACCTTTCCTAGAAAGAGTATATATTAAGTGAATTTTTTCAAGTGTTTGTGTCCCTGAAAACTCCTTTACTCTGCCCTCATACTTGATTGCCTGTTTGTGTATAGAATTCTAAGTTGAAAAGTATTTTCCCTTAGAAAAATGATGTGGATGATACATTGTTTTTCGGTATCTTCCCCTCCAGTGTTGTTTTTGAGAAGTTCTAGACCTTTCAGATGCCCGTTGCTTTTTCTGTGATTTTCTTCTAAGCCTCTGGAAATGTTCAAGATCTCATTTTGACCCCAGTTGTCCTGAAATTTCATTATTCAATGTGAATGTTTTTTCGTCCCCACTTGGTGGAGCATTTTCATCTGGAAATTCATAAAATTCCACTCCAAAAATTCTTCCTTTTTGTTGTTGGTTTTGTTAATTTATTTTTCTCCATTCTCTTTCTTGTTTCTTGAATTTCTGTTATTTGGCTTTTGAACTATCTAAATTGATCTTCTAAATTGTTACTCATTCTTCTCTTTCCTAGTTTCCAATTCTTTGACTTCTTGTTTTATCTCTCATGAAGTTTTCTTATTTTATTTATTATAACCATCTTTTTGAATTTGATACTTCATTTTGACAATTACATTTTTAAATTTCAAGACTTCATTCTTATTTGCTGACTTTTCTTTTTTCAAAGCACATAGCATTTTCTGTAAACTAGGAAACTAGCAAAACAGTAACTACCACACTGGGCGATGTTGCTTGGTTTTGGTTTTCTTTGTGTCTTTGTTAGTTTTGCTTTGCATTGATTCGTTTTGCTTACTCCACGTTTCTTCATCCTGGTTATTTGTTTCCATCTCTCCCCTTCTAACCAAAAGTCGTCCTCTTTATCTGGTGATCTTTCACTGTCCATTACTGCTTAATAGTCAGCCATTCAAGAGAAGACTGGAGGCTCCAGGTACAAGGATGGGTTTGATGCTGGGGAATGCCGCAGGCACCCATGTTGGCCTTTACAACAAGGAACCTAGAAATATAAGTAGCTGGAGGATTTTTCCATAGAGTCATTCAGTTTCTTCAATGAAAAGCCATCTATTTTTCAGCCTGACAGGGGCAGGGAAGATACAGAAGTTTGAACACCATGCTATTGATATTCTGCTCAAAGTAGACAAGGGACCTGAGGGACCCACATGAGTGTTCCTCACTGTTCCTGAATCAGGAAATTTCTCCATAATAAACTTCCAGTGACCACAGCAAGTTAGTGCAATAACTCTCAGAATCCATTCTGTGTGTGCGACTTGTCTATGCCTGATCCTTGCTTTCCACTATACCTGGATGCTCCAGGTGCAGAGACCCTCAGCGTTGCAACAGATAACTTTTGATGTGCTTTTCTCTCAGGCATCGCTCCTGCAAGCACTCAGACTGAAACTTCCTCTACTCTGTTCACATCCTCCGTCCACTTTATGTTTCCTAAAATTGTGTTATCATCATTCATCTTGTTGTCTCCTTTTCTTTGGGAGTTAAAGTAGTTTTTAAAATGCTCTACTGCCTTTGTGGAGGAAAATATTTTTTAATCCTTCACCTTTTACAAATATTTTACTACTATAATTTTAGTAATTTTTTGGAAAGGAGAGTAGATAAAATAACCATATGTAGTTAACCTGACACTTTTTACCAAAGGACAGTAATTGCAGCAAGATATAATTCATATATCATAAAACTCATCATTTTAAGCTGTGAAATTTACAGAATTTTTAGTATATTCACAAGGGTGTGGAGCCATTACCACCATCTAATTTTGTAACATGTTCATCACTCTGAAGAGAAATCCCAGGCTGGGTGTAGTGGCTCACGCACGTAATCCCAGCACTATGGGAGGCTGAGGCCGGTGGATCACTTGAGGTCAGGAGTTCGAGACCAGCCTGGCCAACATGGTGAAACCCCGTCTCTATGAAAAATAGAAAAATTAGCTGGGCATCGTGGTACACGCCTGTAATCCCAGTTACTCAGGAGGTGAGGCATGAGAATTGCTTGAACCCAGGAGGTAGAGTTTGCAGTGAGCTGAGATCGAGCCACTGCACTACAGCCTGGACAACAGGTGAGACTCCATCTCAAAAAAAAAAAAAAGAAAAGAAAAGAAACCCCAAATTCATTAGCAGTCACAATACTATTTTATACTAGCACAGAGAGAAATTCAACCGTAAAAAAGGTTAGAAGGAATAGCAAAGATTTTGTTAGGGAGATTACTGAAAATTAATACAAATGAGTAAATTATTTACAAAAGAACATTTTTCTTAGAAAGGAGATGCACATGTCACTGGTAAGATAAGAACATCTTCCATTTTTCACCTAAAAGCTTAAATATACATCAAGTCATATCCATAATTAGACAATTATTATTTACTTAACAAAATTATGTATCAAATATGTGTTGTAAAAGTTGATTTTTTCAAGTAGAAAGACAGAAGGTAGGCCAGAGAGTTTCTGATTCACGCCAATGCTATTTTTCCTGATATATATGAAAACTCAGTGTTTTGTTTTATAAATAATTATAAGACCAGCTAGACATGGTGGCTCAGGCCTATAATCCCAGCACTCTGGGAGGCCAAGGCGGGAGGATAACTTGAGCTCAGGAGTTCAAGACCAGCCTGGGCAACACAGAGACCTTGCCTCTTAAAAAAGAAAAGTGATAAGACCATTTAATTATTGTAAAGTAAATAATAATGGACTGATCGATCAAACCTGGGAGAAAATATTCATAAATGGTTCCTCATTTGCCCTTCAATCCTCTCTTTCAGTGTAAATCTGTCTCATCCAAAATTTTGACCTTAACCTCACAGATTTTTAGCACCATGTTCTCCAGCGTTCAATCGTCAACAGAGGAATATGATACCAATTGAGCTGCCAGCCACTCAGACAAAGCCTCTGTGTGTTCCCAAGCTCCACACCCAACATCTCCGTCTCTCTCCCTCTGCTCTGCTAGGGCCCAGTCACAATTGTGTTCTGGCCAGTGGTGACCTGTGTAATAATGTACATAGTGTTCCCTAATTAAGGGACTGGGTTTTATTCAATTTCCAATGTTAAAACTCACTCTGTAGGAGCCATACCACCACTGTTAAACTTCCTGTGCCCAATCCATGTTTGGAATTCTGTGTAATTTGCCATTAGAGAAGGAAAGTGTGGATGTGGGGTAGCAATATGCAAGGATTCTAGCAAAAGGGGAGACCCAGAATAAGAATGTATCAAGAATGTGATGTCAGCGGGCAGCAGCGGAGGAACCCTAATTCTACTTCCTGATACAAGTTTTCACTAGACAAGAAATATGCACCATGGAGCAGAACCCAACATTGATGGAACTAACCTTTGAAAAAAAGAATTACCATTATTTTAATTCTATGCTTACCAAGCAGCCAAACATTTGTCACTTTGTGATCTGGTAGTTTATTAACAAAGTGTCTTGAGAAAATCACATATCCCAAGTAACTGACACCATTGTGAGTTAATAGATCGGAATTTATTATCAGGCTGCTTTTTGTTGTTGTTTTTTAAGGCTCTTTTTTAACACTGGGCACAATGTTTATAAATAAACACTACCTTCTCTAACTTATTGCACCTTGATAAACCAAAAATCTGATGTCTGACCTTATTGATCTGAAATCCACAATAAGGTGTAAACAGCACATATGGCTGAGCTAACCGTAGCCTGTTTTCAACTAAATCTTTTTTTACCTAAAGTTTCCATTAACCCTCTCCCATTTACTCCAAATATCGCTTCTCGGCTAGTGACTGAATTTGAGAAAGATTAACTTCATTGGGAGGATTTCTCAAAGCGGGCTCTGACTACAACACAACTCCAGCAAGATTTCTTTTTAATAAAAAGAACCCCTACCAATTAAAATTGTACCAAGAGGCCGGGCGTAGTAGCTCATGCCTGTAATCGCAGCACTTTGGGAGGCCGAGGCGGGTGGATCATGAGGTGAGGAGTTCGAGACCAGCCTGGCCAACTGAAAGGTTCTTGTGTCCGCTGGAACCCCGTGAGTGCGCCAACAACACAAGGCGGTGTGGAGCAACATGCTGTTTTAATGAGCACCTGGGTGCAGGTGGGCTGAGGCCTAAAGTGGCCTCAGCCCCAAGTGAGGAAGGGCCAGGGATTTTATAGTCTCCTGTAAACAGGAAGTGTCTCAATCTGACCTAACTGCTATGTGGTACCCAGATGGCCTCTTTCTCAATCTTCAAGGATAGGTGTCTTCTAGCCAGGGTAGGTGTCTTCCAGCCAGCTCTCTTCCTGCTTCTGATATCTTGCTGACGCACGCTGCTGGTGCAAGTGGCCTTGCGCCTTGGGGCTGCGCCTGAGAAGGGAGGAGTTACTCATCCCTTCAAGCTTTCAGGCCCCAGGGAGAATCTTTCACCAACATGGTGAAACCCCAGCTCTTCTAAAAATACAAAAATTAGCCAGGCATGCTGGCAGACACCTGTAATCCCAGCTACTTAGGAGGCTGAGGCAGGAGAACAGCTTGAACCCAGGAGGCCGAGATTGCAGCCAGCCCATGAGAGGTGAAGCCGGCTGGGCTTCTGGGTCCTGTGAGGACTTGGAGAACTTTTCTGTCTAGCTAAAGGATTGTAAATGCACCAGTGAACTCTCTGTGTCTAGCTAAAGGTTTGTAAATGTGCCAATCAGCACTTGGTAAAAACGGACCAATCAGCACTCTGTAAAATGGACCAATCAGCACTCTGTAAAACGGACCAATCAGCTCTCTATAAAATGGACCAATCAGCAGAATGTGGGTGGTGCCAAATAAGGGAATAAAAGCAGGCCGCCAGAGCTAGCGGTGGCAACTTCAGGGGGTGTATGTGGCTGTGGGGGAAACTTGGATTTTTCAGTCTTGGCATTAAATCTTGCTGCTGCCCACTGTTTGGGTCTGCACTGCCTTCATGAGCTGTAAGACTCACCAGGCAAGTCTGTAGCTTCACTCCTGAAGTCAGGAGTCTGATTTTTTTCAAATCACTTCTAACCTGTTAGAACATGAAAGTTACCTAAGTTATTAAAGAGAGTTATTATTTCTTTTGACTATGACCATGAAGAATTGAATCAAGAGTCTGTTCTGCTGTGGTGACAAAAAATAAGACCAAAAAAAGAATGCTTAAGAATCTCTGATATAAATTATGAAAATTAATAGTTGTGCTCCATGGTAACATTAAACCTTCGCGGGTTTTATTTATTTTTTTTGTTCGAGACAGTCTTGCTCTGTGTCCCAGGCTGGAGGGTAGTGGCCTGTTCTCAGCTTAGTGCAACCTCAGCTCTCCACCTCCTTGATTCAAGAGATTCTCCTTCATCAGCTTCTTGAGTAGCTGGGATTACAGGCACATGGCACCACACCTGGATAATTTTTGTATTTTTAGGAGAGATGTGGTTTCACCATATTGGCCAGGCTGGTCTCAAACTCCTGATCAAGTGACCCGCCCACCTTGGCTTCCAAGGAGTGCTGGGATTAAACATGTAAACCCCCTGCACACAGCCTACACCTTCACGTTTAAAAGAAAAATATATATAGTCTGTGGAATCCCTAAAGCAGTTCTCAAAAATCCCTATGTTTCCTCAGAGAACAGTATGAACAACTAATAACGTGAATTTTTCTCAAGCTGTGTTCCAGACACACCAATCTCACCCAAGTTTAGGTAGCAGGAGAGCAGGAGAGAGCATCCAAATACCCTGAGCTGTCTGGAAAGAACAGCACATCAGAAACCACTAGTTGCCTACCTGATGCCTCCTCTACCTTGGCTTCTAAGTCCCAGAGTCCCTCTGATACTTGGATGGCAATGCATTTACTTTACAAAGAACCTGCACTGCCTAGCTCTCCCTGCACGTGGTGGTGCCCAGTGATGAATGATGTGCACGTGGGAGCCTTGCTGGGCCTTCAGGAACATTCTTTCAGGGTTAGGCTTGCTCCACTGGCAGGCACCTTTTTATCCTTTCCCTTTTCCCTTCTTCCAGCCTGTAATATATGGTATGTTTCGAATGGCCCTAAGGTGGACATCTTGTAACCATGAGAACTAAAAACTAAGTCAGGCAGAGCACACATAGGACTCTGAAACACGGAAACTATCTGGAGCCTCTGTGCAATCTTTGGATTGCTTACCTATGATTCACTTTATACGAGTGAAAAATATGTCCCTATCTTAACTAAGCCCGTGTTAGTTTAGGCCTCTGTAACTAGCAGCCAGACAATTTCTAATGATACAAACAGGTCTCCACAAGAAATGAAAGAGACATGGTTGGAATTAACCCCTTTTTGTATTAAATATTCATGCCATAAAACTTTTAACACTTCAATTACTAAATCGGGTGTATCTCACCCAGAATTCTGTAATCTAAGTCAGTGGACAAGAGTAAGTGATGAAAAAGCAATCACAGATACGTGCAATGTGTTTCTGAGGTGGTTCTCAGATGGTAGCGAGCTGTAATAGTGGTCTACTGTGTATACATAGTTGTTGTTGTTGTTGTTTGCCTTATCGTGTAACAAGGAGTATATTGATTAGTGTATTAGTTTCTTATTGTTGATGCCACGAAGTGCCACAAATTTAATGGCTTAAAACAGCACAACCTAAAATAGCTACGTTATCTTATAGTTCTGAAGGTCGGAAGTCCAAAATTGGCTTCACTGTACTAAAATTAAGATACCAGCAGGGCTGCATTTCTTCTGGAGACTGGGAAATAATATGTTCCCCTTTTCAACTTGCATTTCTTCAAGAGGCTGCCTAGACTGCTGCTGTAAAGGCAGTACAAATTGAAAATAAGAAAAAAAGCCAGGTGCAGTGGGTCATGCCTTGGGAGGCTAACGGGGTAGGATTGCTTGAGGCCAGGAGTTTGAGACAAGCCTGGGCAACATAGTAAGACCTCGTCTTTATAAAAATTTAAACATAAAAATTAACCAGGCGTGGTGGTGTGTGCCTGTAGTCCTAGCTATTCAGGAGGCTTGAACGGGGAGGATCGCTTGAGCCCAGGAGTTTAAGGACGTAGTGAGCCATGATCACACCACTGCACTGGAGCCTGGGTGACAAAGGGAAAACTTGTCTCTAACAAAAGAAAGAAAAGAAAAAGAGGCTCAGTTCTCCGTTTTGAAAATCGGGGAGATCGGTCAAAGTGGCGCGGCCCGGATGGGGAGCGCTGCGGCGAGGGCTGGCGAGGAAGTGGCGGCGCTGCCCGGCGCGGGCATGGGGACTGCGTCGTCCCAGCCCCGTCACCAACCAGCCTGCACACCGGCTTAAACATCACTTGGAGGTGCCAGATGTGTGACGGAGACAGAGGCGAGGTTTTCACTAAGTTGGCGACAACAGGGTTAACTAGGAGTGAATTGGGGGGCGATGCTGTAAGGACGGGATCCCCCCCGCGCACCCACTACCCTTATGTCCTATTCACTGCGGTCTCAGATTCCGGGAGGTCCTGGGAGGCCTAGAAATGGGAGAAGTCAGATTCGGGGGTCCTGGACCCTAAAGCCTAAATCTTGCCCTCCCTATGCCCAGAGCTAAGTGACCATGCCCAGGCTTCATTTGACCACGTGGACAAAGAAACAGTCTCCTTTCCATTAGTGAGAGTTGCAATTAATGCAGTCATCTTCAGAAAGCAAACACATAAGCCCATATCCAGGATCCGATCTGCGACCATCTCGCCCAGCAGTGACTGCTCCCCTTGAACACCGAGAAGGGAATTAACTCGATTCTAATTAGGAATCCCCTAGCCATGTTTGAAGTCTGCAAGTCCAAACAGCAGAGGTGGCTCAAGATGGTGGAATCCAACCACCCTCCAATCTCCATCTCCAGCATTCTTCCATTGTTGCCCGCTGTCTTCCAGATCAAACAGAACCAGACTGCTACATGGATTTTTTCCTCTTTGTCTCTTCCTTTCGCTCCAGGGCCCCCAGTTTTCGGAGTAACTTAAGTAATTACTGAAAGATGTCTGGGTTCACAGACAAAACCCTTTCAAAGCGAGGCATGGGCACCCAAAAGTTGAGCTCAGAAAAGCACAAAAAAAAACTTTCCCAGTCCCAAGATTTAACCAGTCACACATTCAGAGAAACAATTAGCTACTTCGCCTGGTCTCACCTTGCTTTCCTGCCACCTCCTTGGGGCCTGGCTGGTTCCCAGGGTCTTATTTCTCAATTCTCTTTGGACCCCAAGACTTCCGTATGAACTTCACTGTGCTATAGGCAGGTCCTGTCTCCTCAGTAAACCACCTTGCTATCTTACCCATCAGGCCAGTTACAGTGGCTCACACCTATAATCCCAGCACTCAAGGAGGCCGAGGTGGGAGGATCGCTTGAGGCCAGGGGTGGGTTCCAAACCAGCCTGGGCAACATAGCAAGAACCTGCCTCTACAAAAAAATAAAAAATGTAGCCAGGTGTGGTGACGTGAACCTGTAGTCCTAGCTACTCGGGAGGCTGAGATGGAAGTATTCCTTGAGCCCAGGAGTTCCAGGCTGCAGTGAGCTAGAATTTCATAGCTAGGAGACTGAAATAAGTAAATACATACATACATACATACATACAAATAAAGAAGAAAAAAAAGAAAAAGAAAATCAGGAAAGAGACTTCCCCCTATTTAAGAACATTTAGTTTAGAAAATTTATCATTCTAAGTTCTTTCTCTACCTTTTTGGGATGTGCATAAATCTTTTTAAAAGCTTAAATAAGCCCTCTTGCAGACTTCACAGCCCGGGAATGTCCTTCTCAAGGATATGGGCATCATCTCTTTGAAATGTAAGCGTCAAGGGACATGGCCCCCTTATCTCCCCGTTCCTGTGGCAGGATGGGAGTCTACCTTCAGTGGGTGCCTCATTCCAAGTTGCAAAACAACCTCCTGTCTTAAAGAGAAGTTTATTTGTCGTTTGGATACAGCAATTAGCTACGTGGATGGCTACTCCAATTATCAGGCGAATTTAGGATGAGCTATGTGTGACAGTCTGTAAACAAATTGTGTTCATGATATCTTTGAAAGTTTTGTGACAGTGTTATTTTCTTTCTTCTCAAGTATTTGGAGAGGGAGAGAAGCATTGAATCATTGCCACTGAAGTCAATCAAATGTCTTTTTTTTTTTTTTTTTTTTTTTTT